>NW_028142128.1:0-177880 GCF_055691185.1 Crinia signifera
TCCCATCACACCAGCCCCACATTGTAGTGTCTCCATCACACCAGCCCCACACTGTAGTGTCCCCATCACACCAGCCCCACACTGTCCCCATCACATCAGCCCCACGCTGTCCCCATCACACCAGCCCCACACTGTAGTGTCCCCATCACACCAGCCCCACACTGTAGTGTCCCCATCACACCAGCCCCACATTGTAGTGTCCCCATCACACCAGCCCCACACTATAGTGTCCCCATCACACCAGCCCCACACTGTAGTGTCTCCATCACACCAGCCCCATACTGCAGTGTCCCATCACACCAGCCCCACATTGTAGTGTCCCCATCACACCAGCCCCACACTGCAGTGTCCCCATCACACCAGCCCCACACTGTCCCCATCACATCAGCCCCACGCTGTCCCCATCACACCAGCCCCACGCTGTCCCCATCACACCAGCCCCACACTATCCCCATCACACCAGCCCCACACTGTCCCCATCACACCAGCCCCACACTATCCCCATCACACCAGCCCCACACTATCCCCATCACACCAGCCCCACACTGTCCCCTATGACACCAGTCCACACTGTCCCCCATGTCACCAGGCCACACACTGTCCCCCATGACACCAGTCCACACTGTCCCCCATGTCACCAGGCCACACACTGACCCCCATGACACCAGCCCACACTGTCCCCCATGTCACCAGGCCACACACTGTCCCCCATGACACCAGTCCACACTGTCCCCCATGTCACCAGTCCGAAAAAGGGGGCGGGGCGTATGCAAATGAGGGCGCGGCTTATGCTAATTAGCCGCGACCTCATTTTCATACGAGAATAGACGCTGTGCGCATGCGCACAGCGTCTATTCTACTAGATTGGGGGGTCTTCCAACTGCCACCCCCCGCAGCGGGACAATGCCTGCCGCGGGTGGGACGTCGGGACAGGACCCGAAAATCGGGACTGTCCCGACGGAATCGTGACAGTTGGGAGGTATGCACTGTCCCCCATCACACCAGGCCACACACTGTCCCCCAGGCCTATCACACATCAGGCAGGCAATCCTGGCAGCAGCCAACACACAGGGACCAGGTCAGTGAGCACTAGCAGTGGCAGTCAGTTCACCCCCCCCCCCCCCCCCCTCCCCACTGCACACTCATAGTGACTTCCCCTGGAGCTAATTATCCCCCACTGCACACTTATAGTGAGTTCCCCCGTGGCTAGTGACCCCCACACTGAATACTAATAGCGAACTCCCCCATGGCTAGTGAACCCCCACTGCATTATTATGAATTATAGAGACCTACCACGGGGCTAGTGATCCGGCCCCACTGCACAATAATAGTGACCTCCCACAGAGCTAGTGTTACATAGGGCCTTATTCTAGTTCACTCTTTCTGACAAATTCCTTCTTAGATGGACAAAATCATGTGCACTGCAGGGGGGCAGATGTTACTTGTGCAGAGAGAGTTAGATTTGGCTACTTAAGGTTAATAATACCCCTTTTAGACCAAAACGCCGGGTCGCACCCGGCTTTTTGGACCCTGGTTGAAGCCGGGTGCGACCCGGCGTTTAGGGGCATTTACACCGAACGGGCTTAAACGCCCGCACCCCCCTCCCGCCGCTTGAAGATGACAGAGCGATGTCATCTTCAAGCGCCGATCGACGCCGCCGTACCCGGAACGCTGCTTTGGGCAGCCCAGCACTAAGGTAAGCTGCTAGGCTGCCCCCAGTCCCCGCGCGCACCCCCCGCCATTGGACAGGAGGTGAATGGATGCCGCACACAGGCATCCGTTCACCTCCCTCCCCCGCCGCCGCTGTCTGCAGAGTATAGCAGACAGCACCGCCGGCTGTCAGTGTCAGACTGACAATCCGTCCAACCTGCGGACGCTGCGGTCCGCAGGTTGGACGTTCCCCATTCATGTAAATGGGAGCCGGGTCATCCGACCCGGCGTTCCCATTTACACCATCCTCTACCCAGGTCCTAGCCGTGTTCTACCCAGGTCAGGACCTGGGTAGAAGTCCCGTGTAAAGGGACACGGCGTTAGGGATTTACACCGCCGAAGATCCGGGTCTGACCCGCTGCTGACCCGGATTTTTTCGGCGGTGTAAAAGGGGTATTAGTGACATCCCCTGGAACTAATTATCCCCCACTGCACACTAATACCCCTTTTACACCAAGGAATAACCCAGGTTGGACCCAGGCCGGACCCAGGTCAACGTTGGTGTAAAAGGGGTCAACCCAGGTCCAGTAACACTGGTCTCCTACCCAGGTCCTGACCAGGGTTGAACACGGTGTAAATGGTCCCAACCCAGGTTGGGACATCCGGGTAGTGCTGAAAGGATACCAGAAGTGCTGGACGCCTTTCCACAGTGCGCTGCAGTGGCAAAAGACAGCAGCCAGGAAGGATACGGGCAGTGCACACAGAAATCATAATTGGATGCAGTATAATTTATATTGTTATTTTTTTTTGGGGGGGGGGGACGGACGGACTGGGGGAAGCACATGGGAGATTTGGTCTGCTGCTGCAGGGGAAGGGGCTGGGGGGAGCACATGGGTGATGCTGCACTGTTATACCGCTATGTGTCCTTGATCACTGAATAAAACTTTTTGAAAAATATTTTACAAAATAAACAAACCGACATTTTTCAATGCTAACTTGTCATGTTTTTTAATTTTTATTTTAAATCATTGAGGGAAGGTTGGATGGCAGTTTATCAGTCCTAAAATGGATATTTTTAATGTCATCCATAGGGAAAAGCAGTGCTGACCCAGGTTCAGTGTAAACGGCGCAGACCTGGGTCCGACCTGGGTCACAGTGCTGTGTAAATGGGGTATGAAGCTGGGTCCAACCCTGGAAACTCCTGTGTTTAAAGACAAGGGTCCGACCAGGGATTTTGGTGTAAAAGGGGTATTATAGTGACCTCCCCCGGGGCTAGTGATCCCCCTCACTGCACACTGTGATCCACACTGCACACTGATAGTGACCTCCCCGGGGCTAGTGATCCCCCACTGCACACTTATAGTGATCTCCCCTGGGGCTAGTGATCCACACTGCACACTGATAGTGACCTCCCCCGGGGCTAGTGATCCCCCTCACTGCACACTGATAGTCACCTCCCCTGGGGCTAGTGATCCCCACTGCACACTGATATTGACCTCCCTTGGGGCAAGTGATCCCACACTGCACACTGATCGTGACCTCCCCCCGGGGCAAGTGATCCCCCAATGCGCACTAATAGTGACCTCTGCCGGGGCTAGTGATCCCCTACTGCACACTTATAGTGATCTCCCCTGGGGCTAGTGCCTGGTTCAGCACCAGATATGAGGCATGAAGGAGGAACCTCCGTTCCCTCACGTGGCCGCACCTCCTGTATGGGGATGCCATGTGCCTGGTTCAGCACCAGATATGATGTATGAAGGAGGAACCTCCAACCCTCACGTGGCCGCATCTCCTGTATGGGGGATGCCATGTGCAGGGTTCAGCACCAGATATGAGGTATGAAGGAGGAACCTCCGTTCCCTCACGTGGCCGCATTCTCCTGAATGGGGGATGCCATGTGCAGGGTTCAGCACCAGATATGAGGTATGAAGGAGGAACCTCCGTTCCCTCACGTGGCCGCATCTCCTGAATGGGGGATGCCATGTGCAGGGTTCAGCACCAGATATGAGGTATGAAGGAGGAACCTCCGTTCCCTCACGTGGCCACACCTCCTGTATGGGGGGATGCCATGTGCAGGGTTCAGCACCAGATATGAGGTATGAAGGAGGACCCTCCATTCCCTCATGTGGCCGCATCCCATGTATGGGGGATGCCATGTGCAGGGTTTAGCATCAGATATGAGGTATGGAAGGAGGACCCTCCGTTCCCTCACGTGGCCGCATCTCCTGAATGGGGATGCCATGTGCAGGGTTCAGCACCAGATATGAGGTATAAAGGAGGAACCTCCGTTCCCTCACGTGGCCACACCTCCTGTATGGGGGATGCCATGTGCAGGGTTCAGCACCAGATATGAGGTATGAAGGAGGAACCTCCATCCCTCACCTGGCCACACCTCCTGTATGGGGGATGCCATGTGCAGAGTTTAGCACCAGATATGAGGTATGAAGGAGGAACCTCCGTTCCCTCACGTGGCCACACCTCCTGTATGGGGGATGCCATGTGCAGGGTTTAGCACCAGATATGAGGTATGAAGGTTGAACCTCCGTTCCCTCACGTGGCCACATCTCCTGTAGGGGGATGCCATGTGCAGGGTTCAGCACCAGATATGAGGTATAAAGGAGGAACCTCCGTTCCCTCATGTGGCCACACCTCCTGTATGGGGGATGCCATGTGCAGGGTTCAGCACCAGATATGAGGTATGAAGGAGGAACCTCCGTTCCCTCACGTGGCCACACATCCTGTATGGGGGATGCCATGTGCAGGGTTCAGCACCACATATGAGGTATGAAGGAGGAAACCTTCATCCCTCACCTGGCCACACCTCCTGTATGGGGGATTCCATGTTCAGGGTTCAGCACCAGATATGAGGTATGAAGGAGGAACCTCCGTTCCCTCACGTGGCCACACCTCCTGTATGGGGGATGCCATGTGCAGGGTTCAGCACCAGATATGAGGTATGAAGGAGGAACCTCCATCCCTCACCTGGCCGGACCTCCTGTATGGGGATGCCATGTGCAGAGTTCAGCACCAGATATGATGTATGAAGGTGGAACCTCCTTTCCCTCACGTGGCCGCCCTCTCCTGTATGGGGGATGCCATGTGCAGGGTTCTGCACCAGATATGAGGTATGAAGGAGGAACCTCCATCCCTCACCTGGCCGGACCTCCTGTATGGGGGATGCCATGTGCAGGGTTCAGCACCAGATATGATGTATGAAGGTGGAACCTCCTTTCCTCACGTGGCCGCCTCTCCTGTATGGGGGATGCCATGTGCAGGGTTCAGCACCAGATGTGAGGTATGAAGGAGGAACCTCCATCCCTCACCTGGCCACACCTCCTGTATGGGGGATGCCATGTGCAGGGTTCAGCACCAGATATGATGTATGAAGGTGGAACCTCCTTTCCCTCACGTGGCCGCCTCTCCTGTATGGGGGATGCCATGTGCAGGGTTCAGCACCAGATGTGAGGTATGAAGGAGGAACCTCCATCCCTCACCTGGCCACACCTCCTGTATGGGGGATGCCATGTGCAGGGTTCAGCACCAGATATGAGGTATGAAGGAGGAACCTCCTTTCCCTCACGTGGCTGCACCTCCTGTATGGGGGATTCCATGTGCAGGGTTCAGCACCAAATATGAGGTATGAAGGAGGAACCTTCATCCCTCACCTGGCCACACCACCGTTTTAGCTGGTACAGTACCGTTTTTTAACGGCCTGTTCCGGCTAAAAAATCCTTGTACCGATTGTACCGTTTTTTTTTTCATTTTTAATACAGTAGCACTGCGCTTCCTCCCCCGAGGTGGCCAAGGGGACTCTGGGAGATGTAGTTTCCTACACCGCCGGCTGCTTATTGGGTAGCGTGAGGGGTAGCCAGCTGACAGGACTACAACTCCCGAGGTGCACCACCTCGGGGGGAGAAGGGACGGAGGCGGAGCGTGCCGCGAGCCAATCACATGGCAACAAACTGAGAGGTGGGAGAGCTTCGGCGGGCGCCGGGTTAATGAAAAATGTGCAGCGCGGAGCGTCTGTGTTTGCTCCAATTCTGCTGCCCATGTGGAGTCAGTGCTTTCAGGCACACTGATCGTGACCTCCCCTGGGGCTAGTGATCCTACACTGCACACCAATAGTGACCTCCCCTGGGGCTAGTGATCCCCCTCACTGCACACTGATCGTGACCTCCCCTGGGGCTAGTGATCCTACACTGCACACCGATAGTGACCTCCCCCGGGTCTAGTGATCCCCCTCACTGCACACTGATCGTGACCTCCCACGGGGCAAGTGATCCCACACTGCACACTGATCGTGACCTCCCCTGGGGCTAGTGATCCTACACTGCACACCGATAGTGATCTCCCCCGGGGCTAGTGATCCCCCTCACTGCACACTGATCGTGACCTCCCCCGGGGCAAGTGATCCCCAATGCGCACTAATAGTGACCTCTGCCGGGGCTAGTGATCCCCTACTGCACACTTATAGTGATCTCCCCTTGGGCTAGTGCAGGGTTCAGCACCAGATATGAGGCATGAAGGAGGAACCTCCGTTCCCTCACGTGGCCGCACCTCCTCTATGGGGATGCCATGTGCCTGGTTCAGCACCAGATATGAGGCATGAAGGAGGAACCTCCGTTCCCTCACGTGGCCGCACCTCCTGTATGGGGATGCCATGTGCCTGGTTCAGCACCAGATATGATGTATGAAGGAGGAACCTCCAACCCTCACGTGGCCGCATCTCCTGTATGGGGGATGCCATGTGCAGGGTTCAGCACCAGATATGAGGTATGAAGGAGGAACCTCCGTTCCCTCACGTGGCCGCATCTCCTGAATGGGGGATGCCATGTGCAGGGTTCAGCACCAGATATGAGGTATAAAGGAGGAACCTCCGTTCCCTCACGTGGCCACACCTCCTGTATGGGGGATGCCATGTGCAGGGTTCAGCACCAGATATGAGGTATGAAGGAGGAACCTCCATCCCTCACCTGGCCACACCTCCTGTATGGGGGATGCCATGTGCAGAGTTTAGCACCAGATATGAGGTATGAAGGAGGAACCTCCGTTCCCTCACGTGGCCACACCTCCTGTATGGGGGATGCCATGTGCAGGGTTTAGCACCAGATATGAGGTATGAAGGTTGAACCTCCGTTCCCTCACGTGGCCACATCTCCTGTAGGGGGATGCCATGTGCAGGGTTCAGCACCAGATATGAGGTATAAAGGAGGAACCTCCGTTCCCTCATGTGGCCACACCTCCTGTATGGGTGATGCCATGTGCAGGGTTCAGCACCAGATATGAGGTATGAAGGAGGAACCTCCGTTCCCTCACGTGGCCACACATCCTGTATGGGGGATGCCATGTGCAGGGTTCAGCACCACATATGAGGTATGAAGGAGGAACCTTCATCCCTCACCTGGCCACACCTCCTGTATGGGGGATTCCATGTTCAGGGTTCAGCACCAGATATGAGGTATGAAGGAGGAACCTCCGTTCCCTCACGTGGCCACACCTCCTGTATGGGGGATGCCATGTGCAGGGTTCAGCACCAGATATGAGGTATGAAGGAGGAACCTCCATCCCTCACCTGGCCGGACCTCCTGTATGGGGGATGCCATGTGCAGGGTTCAGCACCAGATATGATGTATGAAGGTGGAACCTCCTTTCCCTCACGTGGCCGCCTCTCCTGTATGGGGGATGCCATGTGCAGGGTTCAGCACCAGATATGAGGTATGAAGGAGGAACCTCCATCCCTCACCTGGCCGGACCTCCTGTATGGGGGATGCCATGTGCAGGGTTCAGCACCAGATATGAGGTATAAAGGAGGAACCTCCGTTCCCTCACGTGGCCACACCTCCTGTATGGGGGATGCCATGTGCAGGGTTCAGCACCAGATATGAGGTATGAAGGAGGAACCTCCATCCCTCACCTGGCCACACCTCCTGTATGGGGGATGCCATGTGCAGAGTTTAGCACCAGATATGAGGTATGAAGGAGGAACCTCCGTTCCCTCACGTGGCCACACCTCCTGTATGGGGGATGCCATGTGCAGGGTTTAGCACCAGATATGAGGTATGAAGGTTGAACCTCCGTTCCCTCACGTGGCCACATCTCCTGTAGGGGGATGCCATGTGCAGGGTTCAGCACCAGATATGAGGTATAAAGGAGGAACCTCCGTTCCCTCATGTGGCCACACCTCCTGTATGGGTGATGCCATGTGCAGGGTTCAGCACCAGATATGAGGTATGAAGGAGGAACCTCCGTTCCCTCACGTGGCCACACATCCTGTATGGGGGATGCCATGTGCAGGGTTCAGCACCACATATGAGGTATGAAGGAGGAACCTTCATCCCTCACCTGGCCACACCTCCTGTATGGGGGATTCCATGTTCAGGGTTCAGCACCAGATATGAGGTATGAAGGAGGAACCTCCGTTCCCTCACGTGGCCACACCTCCTGTATGGGGGATGCCATGTGCAGGGATCAGCACCAGATATGAGGTATGAAGGAGGAACCTCCATCCCTCACCTGGCCGGACCTCCTGTATGGGGGATGCCATGTGCAGGGTTCAGCACCAGATATGATGTATGAAGGTGGAACCTCCTTTCCCTCACGTGGCCGCCTCTCCTGTATGGGGGATGCCATGTGCAGGGTTCAGCACCAGATATGAGGTATGAAGGAGGAACCTCCATCCCTCACCTGGCCGGACCTCCTGTATGGGGGATGCCATGTGCAGGGTTCAGCACCAGATATGATGTATGAAGGTGGAACCTCCTTTCCCTCACGGGTCCGCCTCTCCTGTATGGGGGATGCCATGTGCAGGGTTCAGCAGCAGATGTGAGGTATGAAGGAGGAACCTCCATCCCTCACCTGGCCACACCTCCTGTATGGGGGATGCCATGTGCAGGGTTCAGCACCAGATATGAGGTATGAAGGAGGAACCTCCTTTCCCTCACGTGGCTGCACCTCCTGTATGGGGGATTCCATGTGCAGGGTTCAGCACCAAATATGAGGTATGAAGGAGGAACCTTCATCCCTCACCTGGCCACACCACCGTTTTAGCTGGTACAGTACCGTTTTTTAACGGCCTGTTCCGGCTAAAAATCCTTGTACCGATTGTACCGTTTTTTTTTCATTTTTAATACAGTAGCACTGCGCTTCCTCCCCCGAGGTGGCCAAGGGGACTCTGGGAGATGTAGTTTCCTACACCGCCGGCTGCTTATTGGGTAGCGTGAGGGGTAGCCAGCTGACAGGACTACAACTCCCGAGGTGCACCACCTCGGGGGGAGAAGGGACGGAGGCGGAGCGTGCCGCGAGCCAATCACATGGCAACAAACTGAGAGGTGGGAGAGCTTCGGCGGGCGCCGGGTTAATGAAAATGTGCAGCGCGGAGCGTCTGTGTTTGCTCCAATTCTGCTGCCCATGTGGAGTCAGTGCTATCAGGCACACTGATCGTGACCTCCCCTGGGGCTAGTGATCCTACACTGCACACCAATAGTGACCTCCCCCGGGGCTAGTGATCCCCCTCACTGCACACTGATCGTGACCTCCCCTGGGGCTAGTGATCCTACACTGCACACCGATAGTGACCTCCCCCGGGTCTAGTGATCCCCCTCACTGCACACTGATCGTGACCTCCCCCGGGGCAAGTGATCCCACACTGCACACTGATTGTGACCTCCCCTGGGGCTAGTGATCCTACACTGCACACCGATAGTGATCTCCCCCGGGGCTAGTGATCCCCCTCACTGCACACTGATCGTGACCTCCCCCGGGGCAAGTGATCCCTCAATGTGCACTAATAGTGACCTCTGCCGGGGCTAGTGATCCCCTACTGCACACTTATAGTGATCTCCCCTGGGGCTAGTGCAGGGTTCAGCACCAGATATGAGGCATGAAGGAGGAACCTCCGTTCCCTCACGTGGCCGCACCTCCTCTATGGGGATGCCATGTGCCTGGTTCAGCACCAGATATGAGGCATGAAGGAGGAACCTCCGTTCCCTCACGTGGCCGCACCTCCTGTATGGGGATGCCATGTGCCTGGTTCAGCACCAGATATGATGTATGAAGGAGGAACCTCCAACCCTCACGTGGCCGCATCTCCTGTATGGGGGATGCCATGTGCAGGGTTCAGCACCAGATATGAGGTATGAAGGAGAAACCTCCGTTCCCTCACGTGGCCGCATCTCCTGAATGGGGGATGCCATGTGCAGGGTTCAGCACCAGATATGAGGTATGAAAGAGGAACCTCCGTTCCCTCACGTGGCCGCATCTCCTGAATGGGGGATGCCATGTGCAGGGTTCAGCACCAGATATGAGGTATGAAGGAGGAACCTCCGTTCCCTCACGTGGCCACACCTCCTGTATGGGGGATGCCATGTGCAGGGTTCAGCACCAGATATGAGGTATGAAGGAGGACCCTCCATTCCCTCATGTGGCCGCATCCCATGTATGGGGGATGCCATGTGCAGAGTTTAGCACCAGATATGAGGTATGAAGGAGGAACCTCCGTTCCCTCACGTGGCCACACCTCCTGTATGGGGGATGCCATGTGCAGGGTTTAGCACCAGATATGAGGTATGAAGGTTGAACCTCCGTTCCCTCACGTGGCCACATCTCCTGTAGGGGGATGCCATGTGCAGGGTTCAGCACCAGATATGAGGTATAAAGGAGGAACCTCCGTTCCCTCATGTGGCCACACCTCCTGTATGGGGGATGCCATGTGCAGGGTTCAGCACAAGATATGAGGTATGAAGGAGGAACCTCCGTTCCCTCACGTGGCCACACATCCTGTATGGGGGATGCCATGTGCAGGGTTCAGCACCACATATGAGGTATGAAGGAGGAACCTTCATCCCTCACCTGGCCACACCTCCTGTATGGGGGATTCCATGTTCAGGGTTCAGCACCAGATATGAGGTATGAAGGAGGAACCTCCGTTCCCTCACGTGGCCACACCTCCTTTATGGGGGATGCCATGTGCAGGGTTCAGCACCAGATATGAGGTATGAAGGAGGAACCTCCATCCCTCACCTGGCCGGACCTCCTGTATGGGGGATGCCATGTGCAGGGTTCAGCACCAGATATGATGTATGAAGGTGGAACCTCCTTTCCCTCACGTGGCCGCCTCTCCTGTATGGGGGATGCCATGTGCAGGGTTCAGCACCAGATATGAGGTATGAAGGAGGAACCTCCATCCCTCACCTGGCCGGACCTCCTGTATGGGGGATGCCATGTGCAGGGTTCAGCACCAGATATGATGTATGAAGGTGGAACCTCCTTTCCCTCACGGGTCCGCCTCTCCTGTATGGGGGATGCCATGTGCAGGGTTCAGCAGCAGATGTGAGGTATGAAGGAGGAACCTCCATCCCTCACCTGGCCACACCTCCTGTATGGGGGATGCCATGTGCAGGGTTCAGCACCAGATATGAGGTATGAAGGAGGAACCTCCTTTCCCTCACGTGGCTGCACCTCCTGTATGGGGGATTCCATGTGCAGGGTTCAGCACCAAATATGAGGTATGAAGGAGGAACCTTCATCCCTCACCTGGCCACACCACCGTTTTAGCTGGTACAGTACCGTTTTTTAACGGCCTGTTCCGGCTAAAAATCCTTGTACCGATTGTACCGTTTTTTTTTCATTTTTAATACAGTAGCACTGCGCTTCCTCCCCCGAGGTGGCCAAGGGGACTCTGGGAGATGTAGTTTCCTACACCGCCGGCTGCTTATTGGGTAGCGTGAGGGGTAGCCAGCTGACAGGACTACAACTCCCGAGGTGCACCACCTCGGGGGGAGAAGGGACGGAGGCGGAGCGTGCCGCGAGCCAATCACATGGCAACAAACTGAGAGGTGGGAGAGCTTCGGCGGGCGCCGGGTTAATGAAAATGTGCAGCGCGGAGCGTCTGTGTTTGCTCCAATTCTGCTGCCCATGTGGAGTCAGTGCTATCAGGCACACTGATCGTGACCTCCCCTGGGGCTAGTGATCCTACACTGCACACCAATAGTGACCTCCCCCGGGGCTAGTGATCCCACTCACTGCACACTGATCGTGACCTCCCCTGGGGCTAGTGATCCTACACTGCACACCGATAGTGACCTCCCCCGGGTCTAGTGATCCCCCTCACTGCACACTGATCGTGACCTCCCCCGGGGCAAGTGATCCCACACTGCACACTGATTGTGACCTCCCCTGGGGCTAGTGATCCTACACTGCACACCGATAGTGATCTCCCCCGGGGCTAGTGATCCCCCTCACTGCACACTGATCGTGACCTCCCCCGGGGCAAGTGATCCCTCAATGTGCACTAATAGTGACCTCTGCCGGGGCTAGTGATCCCCTACTGCACACTTATAGTGATCTCCCCTGGGGCTAGTGCAGGGTTCAGCACCAGATATGAGGCATGAAGGAGGAACCTCCGTTCCCTCACGTGGCCGCACCTCCTCTATGGGGATGCCATGTGCCTGGTTCAGCACCAGATATGAGGCATGAAGGAGGAACCTCCGTTCCCTCACGTGGCCGCACCTCCTGTATGGGGATGCCATGTGCCTGGTTCAGCACCAGATATGATGTATGAAGGAGGAACCTCCAACCCTCACGTGGCCGCATCTCCTGTATGGGGGATGCCATGTGCAGGGTTCAGCACCAGATATGAGGTATGAAGGAGGAACCTCCGTTCCCTCACGTGGCCGCATCTCCTGAATGGGGGATGCCATGTGCAGGGTTCAGCACCAGATATGAGGTATGAAAGAGGAACCTCCGTTCCCTCACGTGGCCGCATCTCCTGAATGGGGGATGCCATGTGCAGGGTTCAGCACCAGATATGAGGTATGAAGGAGGAACCTCCGTTCCCTCACGTGGCCACACCTCCTGTATGGGGGATGCCATGTGCAGGGTTCAGCACCAGATATGAGGTATGAAGGAGGACCCTCCATTCCCTCATGTGGCCGCATCCCATGTATGGGGGATGCCATGTGCAGAGTTTAGCACCAGATATGAGGTATGAAGGAGGAACCTCCGTTCCCTCACGTGGCCACACCTCCTGTATGGGGGATGCCATGTGCAGGGTTTAGCACCAGATATGAGGTATGAAGGTTGAACCTCCGTTCCCTCACGTGGCCACATCTCCTGTAGGGGGATGCCATGTGCAGGGTTCAGCACCAGATATGAGGTATAAAGGAGGAACCTCCGTTCCCTCATGTGGCCACACCTCCTGTATGGGGGATGCCATGTGCAGGGTTCAGCACAAGATATGAGGTATGAAGGAGGAACCTCCGTTCCCTCACGTGGCCACACATCCTGTATGGGGGATGCCATGTGCAGGGTTCAGCACCACATATGAGGTATGAAGGAGGAACCTTCATCCCTCACCTGGCCACACCTCCTGTATGGGGGATTCCATGTTCAGGGTTCAGCACCAGATATGAGGTATGAAGGAGGAACCTCCGTTCCCTCACGTGGCCACACCTCCTTTATGGGGGATGCCATGTGCAGGGTTCAGCACCAGATATGAGGTATGAAGGAGGAACCTCCATCCCTCACCTGGCCGGACCTCCTGTATGGGGGATGCCATGTGCAGGGTTCAGCACCAGATATGATGTATGAAGGTGGAACCTCCTTTCCCTCACGTGGCCGCCTCTCCTGTATGGGGGATGCCATGTGCAGGGTTCAGCACCAGATATGAGGTATGAAGGAGGAACCTCCATCCCTCACCTGGCCGGACCTCCTGTATGGGGGATGCCATGTGCAGGGTTCAGCACCAGATATGATGTATGAAGGTGGAACCTCCTTTCCCTCACGTGGCCGCCTCTCCTGTATGGGGGATGCCATGTGCAGGGTTCAGCACCAGATTTGAGGTATGAAGGAGGAACCTCCATCCCTCACCTGGCCACACCTCCTGTATGGGGGATGCCATGTGCAGGGTTCAGCACCAGATATGAGGTATGAAGGAGGAACCTC
Organism: Crinia signifera; assembly: GCF_055691185.1. Taxonomy (NCBI): domain Eukaryota; kingdom Metazoa; phylum Chordata; class Amphibia; order Anura; family Myobatrachidae; genus Crinia; species Crinia signifera. Next base: position 13,591 of record NW_028142128.1, read on the forward strand.
CTTTCCCTCACGTGGCTGCACCTCCTGTATGGGGGATTCCATGTGCAGGGTTCAGCACCAAATATGAGGTATGAAGGAGGAACCTCCATCCCTCACCTGGCCACACCACCGTTTTAGCTGGTACAGTACCGTTTTTTAACGGCCTGTTCCGGCTAAAAATCCTTGTACCGATTGTACCGTTTTTTTTTTCATTTTTAATACAGTAGCACTGCGCTTCCTCCCCCGAGGTGGCCAAGGGGACTCTGGGAGATGTAGTTTCCTACACCGCCGGCTGCTTATTGGGTAGCGTGAGGGGTAGCCAGCTGACAAGACTACAACTCCCGAGGTGCACCACCTCGGGGGGAGAAGGGACGGAGGCGGAGCGTGCCGCGAGCCAATCACATGGCAACAAACTGAGAGGTGGGAGAGCTTCGGCGGGCGCCGGGTTAATGAAAATGTGCAGCGCGGAGCGTCTGTGTTTGCTCCAATTCTGCTGCCCATGTGGAGTCAGTGCTATCAGGTATAGTGGTTGCTGCTCTGTGCTATACTCAGACCCCGGTTGCCGCGTGTGCTTATGTGAGCGGGCCAATGCGGGGACACTGTAACATAGCAGCAGCAGCATTAGTATAATTTTATGTTCCACTCCAGTACCATTGAATGTATAGAAAACAAGGTATGACCACGCCCCTTCCCATGGCCACACCCCCTTTTCCCAGTTGTACCGAATTCACCCCTTCAAATGTTGGAGGGTATGGGATGCCATGTGCAGGGTTCAGCACCAGATATGATGTATGAAGGAGGAACCTCCATTCCCTCACGTGGCCGCCTCTCTTGTATGGGGGATGCCATGTTGCCACATTTACCAATTTCCGTGGGTTCCATAAACAGCGTGGTTCGTCCACAGGGTCGTGGGGGGGGGGGGGCTTGTATGACTTAAATCACCTGCTCTTCGCTCCCTGACCCTGCTGGGAAGAGTTTCGGCACTTTTAGCTTCTGCAGGTTTACACTTTCTATGGTACTTGGCGGCTCAGTTCCGCCCTCCAGTGGCAAATGCCTAGAGCTGCCTAGTGGCGGCGCCGGCCCTGTTCGTCCATAGAAGCGATGGGCTTGTCCCTTCCCGGCCTGCTCAGGGCATGCGGATGATGTCATATGATGTCAGCGCCCTCTCCCCCAATTCACAGGAGAACATCCAGCAAAAAAGCCAGCGTATTTATGTAGCCTAGTGAGCAGGACTGAATCAGGCCCTATCACGTATACACATACTAGTGTCAGAACATACGCTGACCATTACACCCACCGTGCCTTCCACACACTATGGAGGATCTGCACACAGCTGGCGCTTTATACGTCACTGCGACAAGGTGTTCCCATCCCCCCTGTGACAGCCCTCCCCACCAGCAGTCACCGGTGAATCAGAGCAGACCCCTCATGGACAATGAGCAGGACGCTCGGAAGGAGAGTGGGGCCTGTCTGGCACATTACCCGCACCGATAGACACAGGACCCTCAATTAGCAATGACAGGGTTTATGTGGCGAGGCCAGGAAAGCAGCAATCTGGTGGCCCGCCCCCCGCTTCTCTCTCTAGCAATCTGGTGGCCCGCCCCCCACGTCTCTCTCTAGCAATCTGGTGGCCCGCCCCCGTGTCTCTCTCTAGTAATCTGGTGGCCCTCCCCGCGTCTCTCTCTAGCAATCTGGTGGCCCGCCCCCGCGTCTCTCTCTAGCAATCTGGTGGCCCCCTCCCCGCGTCTCTCTCTAGCAATCTGGTGGCCCCTCCCCGCGTCTCTCTCTCTAGCAATCTGGTGGCCTGCCCCCGTGTCTCTCTCTAGCAATCTGGTGGCCCGCCCCCCGCGTCTCTCTCTAGCAATCTGGTGGCCCGCCCCCCGCGTCTCTCTCTAGCAATCTGGTGGCCCGCCCCCCGCGTCTCTCTCTCTAGCAATCTGGTGCCCCCCCCGCATCTCTCTCTAGCAATCTGGTGGCCCACCCCCCGCGTCTCTCTCTAGCAATCTGGTGGCCCGCCCCCGCGTCTCTCTCTAGCAATCTGGTGGCCCGCCCCCGTGTCTCTCTCTAGCAATCTGGTGGCCCGCCCCCGTGTCTCTCTCTAGCAATCTGGTGGCCCGCCCCCCGTGTCTCTCTCTAGCAATCTGGTGGCCCGCCCCCCGTGTCTCTCTCTAGCAATCTGGTGGCCCGCCCCCCACGTCTCTCTCTAGCAATCTGGTGGCCCTCCCCCCGCGTCTCTCTCTAGCAATCTGGTGGCCCGCCCCCGTGTCTCTCTCTAGCAATCTGGTGGCCCGCCCCCCGCGTCTCTCTCTAGCAATCTGGTGGCCCGCCCCCGCGTCTCTCTCTAGCAATCTGGTGGCCCGCCCCCGCGTCTCTCTCTCTAGCAATCTGGTGGCCTGCCCCCGTGTCTCTCTCTAGCAATCTGGTGGCCCGCCCCCGCGTCTCTCTCTCTCTAGCAATCTGGTGCCCCCCGCATCTCTCTCTAGCAATCTGGTGGCCCACCCCCCGCGTCTCTCTCTAGCAATCTGGTGGCCCGCCCCCGCGTCTCTCTCTAGCAATCTGGTGGCCCGCCCCCGTGTCTCTCTCTCGCAATCTGGTGGCCCGCCCCCGCGTCTCTCTCTAGCAATCTGGTGGCCCGCCCCCGTGTCTCTCTCTAGCAATCTGGTGGCCCGCCCCCCGTGTCTCTCTCTAGCAATCTGGTGGCCCGCCCCCCGTGTCTCTCTCTAGCAATCTGGTGGCCCGCCCCCCACGTCTCTCTCTAGCAATCTGGTGGCCCGCCCCCGCGTCTCTCTCTAGCAATCTGGTGGCCCGCTCCCCGCGTCTCTCTCTAGCAATCTGGTGGCCCGCCCCGCGTCTCTCTCTAGCAATCTGGTGGCCCGCCCCCCGCGTCTCTCTCTCTAGCAATCTGGTGGCCCGCCCCTGTGTCTCTCTCTAGCAATCTGGTGGCCCTCCCCCCGCGTCTCTCTCTAGTAATCTGGTGGCCCGCCCCCTGCGTCTCTCTCTAGCAATCTGGTGGCCCTCCCCCGCCTCTCTCTCTAGCAATCTGGTGGCCCTCCCCCCGCGTCTCTCTCTAGCAATCTGGTGGCCCGCCCCCCGTGTCTCTCTCTAGCAATCTGGTGGCCTGCCCCCCGCGTCTCTCTCTAGCAATCTGGTGGCCCGCCCCCCGCCTCTCTCTCTAGCAATCTGGTGGCCCGCCCCCGCATCTCTCTCTAGCAATCTGGTGGCCCGCCCCCGTGTCTCTCTCTAGCAATCTGGTGGCCCGCCCCCCGCCTCTCTCTCTAGCAATCTGGTGGCCCGCCCCCCGCATCTCTCTCTAGCAATCTGGTGGCCTGCCCCCAACGTCTCTCTCTAGAAATCTGGTGGCCCGCCCCCGCATCTCTCTCTAGAAATCTGGTGGCCCGCCCCCGCGTCTCTCTCTAGCAATCTGGTGGCCCGCCCCCGCATCTCTCTCTAGCAATCTGGTGGCCTGCCCCCTGCGTCTCTCTCTAGCAATCTGGTGGCCCGCCCCCGCGTCTCTCTCTAGCAATCTGGTGGCCCGCTCCCGCGTCTTTCTCTAGCAATCTGGTGGTTCGCCCCCCCGCGTCTCTCTCTAGCAATCTGGTGGCCCGCCCCCATGTCTCTCTCTAGCAATCTGGTGGCCCGCCCCCCCGCGTCTCTCTCTTAGTTACCGCAGGAGGTAATCTGTGTCAGGCATCGACGCCGTGAGAACGCGTTTTACAAATAATTCATGAAAACTTAGGTTCCATTCATTTGATTTGTTAATGAATGTTTTCCTACTCATTAATTGCTCTGCTGCCTAAGACGTTCTTCTTATCTCTGTGTGAATTTTAATTGGAGGCCGTCTGGCCCCCTAATAATTAGCACCTTCTGCGCCGTGTTTAATTCGCCAGTTAATTGTCAGCTTCTCAGTTTTGTTGCAGAATCCTTTTATTTATTTATTTTTCACCACAAAACCGAGAAAATAAATCCCAGGGGAGAAAACGCTGATGTTGTGTTTTGTGATGTGGATAATGCGAGATGTGCGCAGGGCAGAGAACGCAGGAACGCGGAATAAGGAAACAACCACGCTGCAATGCAAGAGGGGGCAGATACACGTACTATGGTTGTATGCAGGGTAAACACTGTCTGCTTCTGCATGGAACACTCACATGCTGGGGGGAGGGGGAATTATTATCACAAAATGTAGATACAACATAATTCTAGTTGTCTATGAACACTTTACATCAGGCGATGATGGTGACTTATAATAACCAGGGACAGGTGCTGTTGGTGACTTATAGTAACCAGACGCAGGTGCTGTTGGTGACTTATAGTAACCAGACACAGGTGCGGATAGTGACTTATAATATCCAGACGCAGGTGCTGATGGTGACTTATAATAATCACAGGTGCTGTTGGTGACTTATAATAACCAGGGGCAGGTGCTGATGGTGACTTATAATAACCAGGCGCTGGTGCTGATGGTGACTTACAATAACCAGACGCAGGTGCTGATGGTGACTTATAATAACCAGACGCAGGTGCTGATGGTGACTTATAATAACCAGGGACAGGTGCTGATGGTGACTTATAATAACCAGGGGCAGGTGCTGATGGTAACTTACAATAACCAGGGACAGGTGCTGTTGGTGACTTATAATAACCAGGGGCAGGTGCTGATGGTGACTTATAATAACCAGGCGCTGGTGCTGATGGTGACTTACAATAACCAGACGCAGGTGCTGATGGTGACTTATAATAACCAGGCGCAGGTGCTGATGGTGACTTATAATAACCAGACGCAGGTGCTGATGGTGACTTATAATAACCAGACGCAGGTGCTGATGGTGACTTATAATAACCAGACGCTGGTGCTGATGGTGACTTATAGTAACCAGACGCAGGTGCTGATGGTGACTTATAATAACCAGACGCTGGTGCTGATGGTGATTTATAGTAACCAGACGCAGGTGATGATGGTGACTTATAGTAACCAGACGCAGGTGCTGATGGTGACTTATAATAACCAGGCGCAGGTGCTGATGGTGACTTATAATAACCAGACGCTGGTGCTGATGGTGACTTATAGTAACCAGACGCAGGTGCTGATGGTGACTTATAATAACCAGACGCTGGTGCTGATGGTGATTTATAGTAACCAGACGCAGGTGATGATGGTGACTTATAGTAACCAGACGCAGGTGCTGATGGTGACTTATAATAACCAGGCGCAGGTGCTGATGGTGACTTATAGTAACCAGACGCAGGTGCTGATGGTGACTTATAGTAACCAGACGCAGGTGCTGATGGTGACTTATAATAACCAGGGACAGGTGCTGATGGTGACTTATAATAACCAGGCGCAGCTGCTGATGGTGACTTATAATAACCAGACGCAGGTGCTGATGGTGACTTATAATAACCAGACGCTGGTGCTGATGGTGATTTATAGTAACCAGACGCAGGTACTGATGGTGACTTATAATAACCAGGGGTAGCTGCTGATGGTGACTTATAGTAACCAGACGCAGGTGCTGATGGTGACTTATAATAACCAGACGCTGGTGCTGATGGTGATTTATAGTAACCAGACGCAGGTACTGATGGTGACTTATAATAACTAGGGACAGGTGCTGATGGTGACTTATAATAACCAGATGCAGGTGCTGTTGGTGACTTATAATAACCAGGGGCAGGTGCTGATGGTGACTTATAATAACCAGACGCAGGTGCTGTTGGTGACTTATAATAACCAGGCGCAGGTGCTGTTGGTGACTTATAATAACCAGACGCAGGTGCTGTTGGTGACTTATAATAACCAGACGCAGGTGCTGATGGTGACTTATAATAACCAGGCGCAGGTGCTGATGGTGACTTATAATAACCAGACGCAGGTGCTGATGGTGACTTATAATAATCAGACGCAGGTGCTGTTGGTGACTTATAATAACCAGACGCAGGTGCTGATGGTGACTTATAATAACCAGACGCAGGTGCTGATGGTGACTTATAATAACCAGACGCAGGTGCTGATGGTGACTTACAATAACCTGACACAGGTGCTGATGGTGATTTATAGTAACCAGACGCAGGTGCTGATGGTGACTTATAATAACCAGGGACAGGTGCTGATGGTGACTTATAATAACCAGGCGCAGGTGCTGATGGTGACTTATAGTAACCAGACGCAGGTGCTGATGGTGACTTATAATAACCAGGGGCATGTGCTGATGGTGACTTGTAATAACCAGGGGCAGGTGCTGATGGTGACTTATGATAACCAGGGACAGGTGCTGATGGTGACTTATAATAACCAGACGCTGGTGCTGATGGTGACTTATAATAACCAGACGCTGGTGCTGATGGTGACTTATAATAACCAGACGCAGGTGCTGTTGGTGACTTATAATAACCAGACGCAGGTGCTGATGGTGACTTATAATAACCAGACGCAGGTGCTGATGGTGACTTATAGTAACCAGACACAGGTGCTGTTGGTGACTTATAATAACCAGACGCAGGTGCTGATGGTGACTTATAATAACCAGACACAGGTGCTGTTGGTGACTTATAATAACCAGACGCAGGTGCTGATGGTGACTTATAATAACCAGACACAGGTGCTGATGGTGACTTACGGTAACCAGACGCTGGTGCTGATGGTGACTTATAATAACCAGACGCTGGTGCTGATGGTGACTTATAATAACCAGACGCAGGTGCTGTTGGTGACTTATAATAACCAGACGCAGGTGCTGATGGTGACTTATAATAACCAGGCGCAGGTGCTGATGGTGACTTATAGTAACCAGACGCTGGTGCTGATGGTGACTTATAATATCCAGAAGCAGGTGCTGATGGTGACTTATAATAATCAGACGCTGGTGCTGATGGTGACTTATAATAACCAGACGCTGGTGCTGATGGTGACTTATAATAACCAGACGCTGGTGCTGATGGTGACTTATAGTAACCAGACGCAGGTGCTGATGGTGACTTATAATAACCAGGGACAGGTGCTGATGGTGACTTATAATAACCAGGCGCAGGTGCTGATGGTGACTTATAATAACAAGACGCAGGTGCTGATGGTGACTTATAATAACCAGACGCTGGTGCTGATGGTGACTTATAGTAACCAGACGCAGGTGCTGATGGTGACTTATAATAACCAGACGCTGGTGCTGATGGTGATTTATAGTAACCAGACGCAGGTACTGATGGTGACTTATAATAACCAGGGGCAGGTGCTGTTGGTGACTTATAATAACCAGACGCAGGTGCTGTTGGTGACTTATAATAACCAGGGGCAGGTGCTGATGGTGACTTATAATAACCAGGCGCAGGTGCTGATGGTGACTTATAATAACCAGACGCAGGTGCTGATGGTGACTTATAATAACCAGACGCAGGTGCTGATGGTGACTTACAATAACCTGACGCAGGTGCTGATGGTGATTTATAGTAACCAGACGCAGGTGCTGATGGTGACCTATAATAACCAGGCGCAGGTGCTGATGGTGACTTATAATAACCAGGCGCAGGTGCTGATGGTGACTTACAATAACCTGACGCAGGTGCTGATGGTGATTTATAGTAACCAGACGCAGGTGCTGATGGTGACTTATAATAACCAGGCGCAGGTGCTGATGGTGACTTATAGTAACCAGACGCAGGTGCTGATGGTGACTTATAATAACCAGGGGCATGTGCTGATGGTGACTTGTAATAACCAGGGGCAGGTGCTGATGGTGACTTATGATAACCAGGGACAGGTGCTGATGGTGACTTATAATAACCAGGGGCAGGTGCTGATGGTGACTTATAATAACCAGACGCTGGTGCTGATGGTGACTTATAATAACCAGACGCTGGTGCTGATGGTGACTTATAATAACCAGACGCTGGTGCTGATGGTGACTTATAGTAACCAGACGCAGGTGCTGATGGTGACTTATAATAACCAGGGACAGGTGCTGATGGTGACTTATAATAACCAGGCGCAGGTGCTGATGGTGACTTATAATAACAAGACGCAGGTGCTGATGGTGACTTATAATAACCAGACGCTGGTGCTGATGGTGACTTATAGTAACCAGACGCAGGTGCTGATGGTGACTTATAATAACCAGACGCTGGTGCTGATGGTGATTTATAGTAACCAGACGCAGGTACTGATGGTGACTTATAATAACCAGGGACAGGTGCTGATGGTGACTTATAATAACCAGGCGCAGGTGCGGATGTTGACTTATAGTAACCAGACGCAGGTGCTGATGGTGATTTATAGTAACCAGACGCAGGTACTGATGGTGACTTATAATAACTAGGGACAGGTGCTGATGGTGACTTATAATAACCAGATGCAGGTGCTGTTGGTGACTTATAATAACCACGGGCAGGTGCTGATGGTGACTTATAATAACCAGACGCAGGTGCTGTGGGTGACTTATAATAACCAGGGGCAGGTGCTGATGGTGACTTACAATAACCAGACGCAGGTGCTGTTGGTGACTTATAATAACCAGACGCAGGTGCTGTTGGTGACTTATAATAACCAGGGGCAGGTGCTGATGGTGACTTATAATAACCAGGCGCAGGTGCTGATGGTGACTTATAATAACCAGGGGCAGGTGCTGATGGTGAATTACAATAACCAGACGCAGGTGCTGTTGGTGACTTATAATAACCAGGCGCAGGTGCTGTTGGTGACTTATAATAACCAGGGGCAGGTGCTGATGGTGACTTATAATAACCAGGCGCAGGTGCTGATGGTGACTTATAATAACCAGACGCAGGTGCTGATGGTGACTTATAATAACCAGACGCAGGTGCTGATGGTGACTTACAATAACCTGACGCAGGTGCTGATGGTGATTTATAGTAACCAGACGCAGGTGCTGATGGTGACTTATAATAACCAGGCGCAGGTGCTGATGGTGACTTATAATAACCAGGCGCAGGTGCTGATGGTGACTTATAATAACCAGGGGCAGGTGCTGATGGTGACTTACAATAACCAGACGCAAGTGCTGTTGGTGACTTATAATAACCAGACGCAGGTACTGTTGGTGACTTATAATAACCAGGGGCAGGTGCTGATGGTGACTTATAATAACCAGGCGCAGGTGCTGATGGTGACTTATAATAACCAGACGCAGGTGCTGATGGTGACTTATAATAACCAGACGCAGGTGCTGATGGTGACTTACAATAACCTGACGCAGGTGCTGATGGTGATTTATAGTAACCAGACGCAGGTGCTGATGGTGACTTATAATAACCAGGCGCAGGTGCTGATGGTGACTTATAATAACCAGGCGCAGGTGCTGATGGTGACTTACAATAACCTGACGCAGGTGCTGATGGTGATTTATAGTAACCAGACGCAGGTGCTGATGGTGACTTATAATAACCAGGCGCAGGTGCTGATGGTGACTTATAGTAACCAGACGCAGGTGCTGATGGTGACTTATAATAACCAGGGGCATGTGCTGATGGTGACTTGTAATAACCAGGGGCAGGTGCTGATGGTGACTTATAGTAACCAGACACAGGTGCTGTTGGTGACTTATAATAACCAGGCGCAGGTGCTGATGGTGACTTATAATAACAAGACGCAGGTGCTGATGGTGACTTATAATAACCAGACGCTGGTGCTGATGGTGACTTATAGTAACCAGACGCAGGTTCTGATGGTGACTTATAATAACCAGACGCTGGTGCTGATGGTGATTTATAGTAACCAGACGCAGGTACTGATGGTGACTTATAATAACTAGGGACAGGTGCTGATGGTGACTTATAATAACCAGATGCAGGTGCTGTTGGTGACTTATAATAACCACGGGCAGGTGCTGATGGTGACTTATAATAACCAGACGCAGGTGCTGTTGGTGACTTATAATAACCAGACGCAGGTGCTGATGGTGACTTACAATAACCAGACGCAGGTGCTGTTGGTGACTTATAATAACCAGACGCAGGTGCTGTTGGTGACTTATAATAACCAGGGGCAGGTGCTGATGGTGACTTATAATAACCAGGCGCAGGTGCTGATGGTGACTTATAATAACCAGGGGCAGGTGCTGATGGTGACTTACAATAACCAGGCGCAGGTGCTGATGTTGACTTATAGTAACCAGACGCAGGTGCTGATGGTGATTTATAGTAACCAGACGCAGGTACTGATGGTGACTTATAATAACTAGGGACAGGTGCTGATGGTGACTTATAATAACCAGATGCAGGTGCTGTTGGTGACTTATAATAACCACGGGCAGGTGCTGATGGTGACTTATAATAACCAGACGCAGGTGCTGTTGGTGACTTATAATAACCAGGGGCAGGTGCTGATGGTGACTTACAATAACCAGACGCAGGTGCTGTTGGTGACTTATAATAACCAGACGCAGGTGCTGTTGGTGACTTATAATAACCAGGGGCAGGTGCTGATGGTGACTTATAATAACCAGGCGCAGGTGCTGATGGTGACTTATAATAACCAGGGGCAGGTGCTGATGGTGACTTACAATAACCAGACGCAGGTGCTGTTGGTGACTTATAATAACCAGGCGCAGGTGCTGTTGGTGACTTATAATAACCAGGGGCAGGTGCTGATGGTGACTTATAATAACCAGGCGCAGGTGCTGATGGTGACTTATAATAACCAGACGCACGTGCTGATGGTGACTTATAATAACCAGACGCAGGTGCTGATGGTGACTTACAATAACCTGACGCAGGTGCTGATGGTGATTTATAGTAACCAGACGCAGGTGCTGATGGTGACTTATAATAACCAGGCGCAGGTGCTGATGGTGACTTATAATAACCAGACGCAGGTGCTGATGGTGACTTATAATAACCAGGCGCAGGTGCTGATGGTGACTTATAATAACCAGGCGCAGGTGCTGATGGTGACTTATAATAACCAGGGGCAGGTGCTGATGGTGACTTACAATAACCAGACGCAGGTGCTGTTGGTGACTTATAATAACCAGACGCAGGTGCTGTTGGTGACTTATAATAACCAGGGGCAGGTGCTGATGGTGACTTATAATAACCAGGCGCAGGTGCTGATGGTGACTTATAATAACCAGACGCAGGTGCTGATGGTGACTTATAATAACCAGACGCAGGTGCTGATGGTGACTTACAATAACCTGACGCAGGTGCTGATGGTGATTTATAGTAACCAGACGCAGGTGCTGATGGTGACTTATAATAACCAGGCGCAGGTGCTGATGGTGACTTATAATAACCAGGCGCAGGTGCTGATGGTGACTTACAATAACCTGACGCAGGTGCTGATGGTGATTTATAGTAACCAGACGCAGGTGCTGATGGTGACTTATAATAACCAGGCGCAGGTGCTGATGGTGACTCATAGTAACCAGACGCAGGTGCTGATGGTGACTTATAATAACCAGGGGCATGTGCTGAAGGTGACTTGTAATAACCAGGGGCAGGTGCTGATGGTGACTTATAGTAACCAGACACAGGTGCTGTTGGTGACTTATAATAACCAGGGGCAGGTGCTGATGGTGACTTATAGTAACCAGACACAGGTGCTGTTGGTGACTTATAATAACCAGACGCAGGTGCTGATGGTGACTTATAATAACCAGACGCTGGTGCTGATGGTGACTTATAATAACCAGACGCTGGTGCTGATGGTGACTTATAATAACCAGACGCTGGTGCTGATGGTGACTTATAATAACCAGACGCTGGTGCTGATGGTGACTTATAATAACCAGACGCAGGTGCTGTTGGTGACTTATAATAACCAGACGCAGGTGCTGATGGTGACTTATAATAACCAGACGCAGGTGCTGATGGTGACTTATAGTAACCAGACGCTGGTGCTGATGGTGACTTATAGTATCCAGACGCAGGTGCTGATGGTGACTTATAATAATCAGACGCTGGTGCTGATGGTGACTTATAATAACAAGACGCAGGTGCTGATGGTGACTTATAATAACCAGACGCTGGTGCTGATGGTGACTTATAGTAACCAGACGCAGGTGCTGATGGTGACTTATAATAACCAGACGCTGGTGCTGATGGTGATTTATAGTAACCAGACGCAGGTACTGATGGTGACTTATAATAACCAGGGACAGGTGCTGATGGTGACTTATAATAACCAGGCGCAGGTGCGGATGTTGACTTATAGTAACCAGACGCAGGTGCTGATGGTGATTTATAGTAACCAGACGCAGGTACTGATGGTGACTTATAATAACTAGGGACAGGTGCTGATGGTGACTTATAATAACCAGATGCAGGTGCTGTTGGTGACTTATAATAACCACGGGCAGGTGCTGATGGTGACTTATAATAACCAGACGCAGGTGCTGTGGGTGACTTATAATAACCAGGGGCAGGTGCTGATGGTGACTTACAATAACCAGACGCAGGTGCTGTTGGTGACTTATAATAACCAGACGCAGGTGCTGTTGGTGACTTATAATAACCAGGGGCAGGTGCTGATGGTGACTTATAATAACCAGGCGCAGGTGCTGATGGTGACTTATAATAACCAGGGGCAGGTGCTGATGGTGAATTACAATAACCAGACGCAGGTGCTGTTGGTGACTTATAATAACCAGGCGCAGGTGCTGTTGGTGACTTATAATAACCAGGGGCAGGTGCTGATGGTGACTTATAATAACCAGGCGCAGGTGCTGATGGTGACTTATAATAACCAGACGCAGGTGCTGATGGTGACTTATAATAACCAGACGCAGGTGCTGATGGTGACTTACAATAACCTGACGCAGGTGCTGATGGTGATTTATAGTAACCAGACGCAGGTGCTGATGGTGACTTATAATAACCAGGCGCAGGTGCTGATGGTGACTTATAATAACCAGGCGCAGGTGCTGATGGTGACTTATAATAACCAGGGGCAGGTGCTGATGGTGACTTACAATAACCAGACGCAAGTGCTGTTGGTGACTTATAATAACCAGACGCAGGTACTGTTGGTGACTTATAATAACCAGGGGCAGGTGCTGATGGTGACTTATAATAACCAGGCGCAGGTGCTGATGGTGACTTATAATAACCAGACGCAGGTGCTGATGGTGACTTATAATAACCAGACGCAGGTGCTGATGGTGACTTACAATAACCTGACGCAGGTGCTGATGGTGATTTATAGTAACCAGACGCAGGTGCTGATGGTGACTTATAATAACCAGGCGCAGGTGCTGATGGTGACTTATAATAACCAGGCGCAGGTGCTGATGGTGACTTACAATAACCTGACGCAGGTGCTGATGGTGATTTATAGTAACCAGACGCAGGTGCTGATGGTGACTTATAATAACCAGGCGCAGGTGCTGATGGTGACTTATAGTAACCAGACGCAGGTGCTGATGGTGACTTATAATAACCAGGGGCATGTGCTGATGGTGACTTGTAATAACCAGGGGCAGGTGCTGATGGTGACTTATAGTAACCAGACACAGGTGCTGTTGGTGACTTATAATAACCAGGCGCAGGTGCTGATGGTGACTTATAATAACAAGACGCAGGTGCTGATGGTGACTTATAATAACCAGACGCTGGTGCTGATGGTGACTTATAGTAACCAGACGCAGGTTCTGATGGTGACTTATAATAACCAGACGCTGGTGCTGATGGTGATTTATAGTAACCAGACGCAGGTACTGATGGTGACTTATAATAACTAGGGACAGGTGCTGATGGTGACTTATAATAACCAGATGCAGGTGCTGTTGGTGACTTATAATAACCACGGGCAGGTGCTGATGGTGACTTATAATAACCAGACGCAGGTGCTGTTGGTGACTTATAATAACCAGACGCAGGTGCTGATGGTGACTTACAATAACCAGACGCAGGTGCTGTTGGTGACTTATAATAACCAGACGCAGGTGCTGTTGGTGACTTATAATAACCAGGGGCAGGTGCTGATGGTGACTTATAATAACCAGGCGCAGGTGCTGATGGTGACTTATAATAACCAGGGGCAGGTGCTGATGGTGACTTACAATAACCAGGCGCAGGTGCTGATGTTGACTTATAGTAACCAGACGCAGGTGCTGATGGTGATTTATAGTAACCAGACGCAGGTACTGATGGTGACTTATAATAACTAGGGACAGGTGCTGATGGTGACTTATAATAACCAGATGCAGGTGCTGTTGGTGACTTATAATAACCACGGGCAGGTGCTGATGGTGACTTATAATAACCAGACGCAGGTGCTGTTGGTGACTTATAATAACCAGGGGCAGGTGCTGATGGTGACTTACAATAACCAGACGCAGGTGCTGTTGGTGACTTATAATAACCAGACGCAGGTGCTGTTGGTGACTTATAATAACCAGGGGCAGGTGCTGATGGTGACTTATAATAACCAGGCGCAGGTGCTGATGGTGACTTATAATAACCAGGGGCAGGTGCTGATGGTGACTTACAATAACCAGACGCAGGTGCTGTTGGTGACTTATAATAACCAGGCGCAGGTGCTGTTGGTGACTTATAATAACCAGGGGCAGGTGCTGATGGTGACTTATAATAACCAGGCGCAGGTGCTGATGGTGACTTATAATAACCAGACGCACGTGCTGATGGTGACTTATAATAACCAGACGCAGGTGCTGATGGTGACTTACAATAACCAGACGCAGGTGCTGTTGGTGACTTATAATAACCAGACGCAGGTGCTGTTGGTGACTTATAATAACCAGGGGCAGGTGCTGATGGTGACTTATAATAACCAGGCGCAGGTGCTGATGGTGACTTATAATAACCAGACGCAGGTGCTGATGGTGACTTATAATAACCAGACGCAGGTGCTGATGGTGACTTACAATAACCTGACGCAGGTGCTGATGGTGATTTATAGTAACCAGACGCAGGTGCTGATGGTGACTTATAATAACCAGGCGCAGGTGCTGATGGTGACTTATAATAACCAGGCGCAGGTGCTGATGGTGACTTACAATAACCTGACGCAGGTGCTGATGGTGATTTATAGTAACCAGACGCAGGTGCTGATGGTGACTTATAATAACCAGGCGCAGGTGCTGATGGTGACTCATAGTAACCAGACGCAGGTGCTGATGGTGACTTATAATAACCAGGGGCATGTGCTGATGGTGACTTGTAATAACCAGGGGCAGGTGCTGATGGTGACTTATAGTAACCAGACACAGGTGCTGTTGGTGACTTATAATAACCAGGGGCAGGTGCTGATGGTGACTTATAGTAACCAGACACAGGTGCTGTTGGTGACTTATAATAACCAGACGCAGGTGCTGATGGTGACTTATAATAACCAGACGCTGGTGCTGATGGTGACTTATAATAACCAGACGCTGGTGCTGATGGTGACTTATAATAACCAGACGCTGGTGCTGATGGTGACTTATAATAACCAGACGCTGGTGCTGATGGTGACTTATAATAACCAGACGCAGGTGCTGTTGGTGACTTATAATAACCAGACGCAGGTGCTGATGGTGACTTATAATAACCAGACGCAGGTGCTGATGGTGACTTATAGTAACCAGACGCTGGTGCTGATGGTGACTTATAGTATCCAGACGCAGGTGCTGATGGTGACTTATAATAATCAGACGCTGGTGCTGATGGTGACTTATAATAACCAGACGCTGGTGCTGATGGTGACTTATAGTATCCAGACGCAGGTGCTGATGGTGACTTATAATAATCAGACGCTGGTGCTGATGGTGACTTATAATAACCAGACGCTGGTGCTGATGGTGATTTATAGTAACCAGACGCAGGTACTGATGGTGACTTATAATAACCAGGGACAGGTGCTGATGGTGACTTATAATAACCAGGCGCAGGTGCGGATGTTGACTTATAGTAACCAGACGCAGGTGCTGATGGTGATTTATAGTAACCAGACGCAGGTACTGATGGTGACTTATAATAACTAGGGACAGGTGCTGATGGTGACTTATAATAACCAGATGCAGGTGCTGTTGGTGACTTATAATAACCACGGGCAGGTGCTGATGGTGACTTATAATAACCAGACGCAGGTGCTGTGGGTGACTTATAATAACCAGGGGCAGGTGCTGATGGTGACTTACAATAACCAGACGCAGGTGCTGTTGGTGACTTATAATAACCAGACGCAGGTGCTGTTGGTGACTTATAATAACCAGGGGCAGGTGCTGATGGTGACTTATAATAACCAGGCGCAGGTGCTGATGGTGACTTATAATAACCAGGGGCAGGTGCTGATGGTGAATTACAATAACCAGACGCAGGTGCTGTTGGTGACTTATAATAACCAGGCGCAGGTGCTGTTGGTGACTTATAATAACCAGGGGCAGGTGCTGATGGTGACTTATAATAACCAGGCGCAGGTGCTGATGGTGACTTATAATAACCAGACGCAGGTGCTGATGGTGACTTATAATAACCAGACGCAGGTGCTGATGGTGACTTACAATAACCTGACGCAGGTGCTGATGGTGATTTATAGTAACCAGACGCAGGTGCTGATGGTGACTTATAATAACCAGGCGCAGGTGCTGATGGTGACTTATAATAACCAGGCGCAGGTGCTGATGGTGACTTATAATAACCAGGGGCAGGTGCTGATGGTGACTTACAATAACCAGACGCAAGTGCTGTTGGTGACTTATAATAACCAGACGCAGGTACTGTTGGTGACTTATAATAACCAGGGGCAGGTGCTGATGGTGACTTATAATAACCAGGCGCAGGTGCTGATGGTGACTTATAATAACCAGACGCAGGTGCTGATGGTGACTTATAATAACCAGACGCAGGTGCTGATGGTGACTTACAATAACCTGACGCAGGTGCTGATGGTGATTTATAGTAACCAGACGCAGGTGCTGATGGTGACTTATAATAACCAGGCGCAGGTGCTGATGGTGACTTATAATAACCAGGCGCAGGTGCTGATGGTGACTTACAATAACCTGACGCAGGTGCTGATGGTGATTTATAGTAACCAGACGCAGGTGCTGATGGTGACTTATAATAACCAGGCGCAGGTGCTGATGGTGACTTATAGTAACCAGACGCAGGTGCTGATGGTGACTTATAATAACCAGGGGCATGTGCTGATGGTGACTTGTAATAACCAGGGGCAGGTGCTGATGGTGACTTATAGTAACCAGACACAGGTGCTGTTGGTGACTTATAATAACCAGGCGCAGGTGCTGATGGTGACTTATAATAACAAGACGCAGGTGCTGATGGTGACTTATAATAACCAGACGCTGGTGCTGATGGTGACTTATAGTAACCAGACGCAGGTTCTGATGGTGACTTATAATAACCAGACGCTGGTGCTGATGGTGATTTATAGTAACCAGACGCAGGTACTGATGGTGACTTATAATAACTAGGGACAGGTGCTGATGGTGACTTATAATAACCAGATGCAGGTGCTGTTGGTGACTTATAATAACCACGGGCAGGTGCTGATGGTGACTTATAATAACCAGACGCAGGTGCTGTTGGTGACTTATAATAACCAGACGCAGGTGCTGATGGTGACTTACAATAACCAGACGCAGGTGCTGTTGGTGACTTATAATAACCAGACGCAGGTGCTGTTGGTGACTTATAATAACCAGGGGCAGGTGCTGATGGTGACTTATAATAACCAGGCGCAGGTGCTGATGGTGACTTATAATAACCAGGGGCAGGTGCTGATGGTGACTTACAATAACCAGGCGCAGGTGCTGATGTTGACTTATAGTAACCAGACGCAGGTGCTGATGGTGATTTATAGTAACCAGACGCAGGTACTGATGGTGACTTATAATAACTAGGGACAGGTGCTGATGGTGACTTATAATAACCAGATGCAGGTGCTGTTGGTGACTTATAATAACCACGGGCAGGTGCTGATGGTGACTTATAATAACCAGACGCAGGTGCTGTTGGTGACTTATAATAACCAGGGGCAGGTGCTGATGGTGACTTACAATAACCAGACGCAGGTGCTGTTGGTGACTTATAATAACCAGACGCAGGTGCTGTTGGTGACTTATAATAACCAGGGGCAGGTGCTGATGGTGACTTATAATAACCAGGCGCAGGTGCTGATGGTGACTTATAATAACCAGGGGCAGGTGCTGATGGTGACTTACAATAACCAGACGCAGGTGCTGTTGGTGACTTATAATAACCAGGCGCAGGTGCTGTTGGTGACTTATAATAACCAGGGGCAGGTGCTGATGGTGACTTATAATAACCAGGCGCAGGTGCTGATGGTGACTTATAATAACCAGACGCACGTGCTGATGGTGACTTATAATAACCAGACGCAGGTGCTGATGGTGACTTACAATAACCTGACGCAGGTGCTGATGGTGATTTATAGTAACCAGACGCAGGTGCTGATGGTGACTTATAATAACCAGGCGCAGGTGCTGATGGTGACTTATAATAACCAGACGCAGGTGCTGATGGTGACTTATAATAACCAGGCGCAGGTGCTGATGGTGACTTATAATAACCAGGCGCAGGTGCTGATGGTGACTTATAATAACCAGGGGCAGGTGCTGATGGTGACTTACAATAACCAGACGCAGGTGCTGTTGGTGACTTATAATAACCAGACGCAGGTGCTGTTGGTGACTTATAATAACCAGGGGCAGGTGCTGATGGTGACTTATAATAACCAGGCGCAGGTGCTGATGGTGACTTATAATAACCAGACGCAGGTGCTGATGGTGACTTATAATAACCAGACGCAGGTGCTGATGGTGACTTACAATAACCTGACGCAGGTGCTGATGGTGATTTATAGTAACCAGACGCAGGTGCTGATGGTGACTTATAATAACCAGGCGCAGGTGCTGATGGTGACTTATAATAACCAGGCGCAGGTGCTGATGGTGACTTACAATAACCTGACGCAGGTGCTGATGGTGATTTATAGTAACCAGACGCAGGTGCTGATGGTGACTTATAATAACCAGGCGCAGGTGCTGATGGTGACTCATAGTAACCAGACGCAGGTGCTGATGGTGACTTATAATAACCAGGGGCATGTGCTGATGGTGACTTGTAATAACCAGGGGCAGGTGCTGATGGTGACTTATAGTAACCAGACACAGGTGCTGTTGGTGACTTATAATAACCAGGGGCAGGTGCTGATGGTGACTTATAGTAACCAGACACAGGTGCTGTTGGTGACTTATAATAACCAGACGCAGGTGCTGATGGTGACTTATAATAACCAGACGCTGGTGCTGATGGTGACTTATAATAACCAGACGCTGGTGCTGATGGTGACTTATAATAACCAGACGCTGGTGCTGATGGTGACTTATAATAACCAGACGCTGGTGCTGATGGTGACTTATAATAACCAGACGCAGGTGCTGTTGGTGACTTATAATAACCAGACGCAGGTGCTGATGGTGACTTATAATAACCAGACGCAGGTGCTGATGGTGACTTATAGTAACCAGACGCTGGTGCTGATGGTGACTTATAGTATCCAGACGCAGGTGCTGATGGTGACTTATAATAATCAGACGCTGGTGCTGATGGTGACTTATAATAACCAGACGCTGGTGCTGATGGTGACTTATAGTATCCAGACGCAGGTGCTGATGGTGACTTATAATAATCAGACGCTGGTGCTGATGGTGACTTATAATAACCAGACGCTGGTGCTGATGGTGACTTATAATAACCAGACGCTGGTGCTGATGGTGACTTATAGTAACCAGACGCAGGTGCTGATGGTGACTTATAATAACCAGGGACAGGTGCTGATGGTGACTTATAATAACCAGGCGCAGGTGCTGTTGGGGACTTATAGTAACCAGACGCAGGTGCTGATGGTGACTTATAATAACCAGACGCAGGTGCTGATGGTGACTTATAATAACCAGACGCCGGTGCTGATGGTGACTTATAATAACCAGACGCAGGTGCTGTTGGTGACTTATAATAACCAGACGCAGGTGCTGATGGTGACTTATAGTAACCAGACGCTGGTGCTGATGGTGACTTATAATATCCAGACGCAGGTGCTGATGGTGACTTATAATAACCAGGCGCAGGTGCTGATGGTGACTTACAATAACCAGACGCAGGTGCTGATGGTGACTTATAGTAACCAGACGCTGGTGCTGATGGTGACTTATAATATCCAGACGCAGGTGCTGATGGTGACTTATAATAACCAGGCGCAGGTGCTGATGGTGACTTATAATAACCAGGCGCAGGTGCTGATGGTGACTTACAATAACCAGACGCTGGTGCTGATGGTGACTTATAATATCCAGACGCAGGTGCTGATGGTGACTTATAATAACCAGGGGCAGGTGCTGATGGTGACTTATAATAACCAGACGCAGGTGCTGATGGTGACTTATAATAACCAGGGGCAGGTGCTGATGGTGACTTATAATAACCAGACGCAGGTGCTGATGGTTACTTATAATAACCAGACGCAGGTGCTGTTGGGGACTTATAGTAACCAGACGCAGGTGCTGATGGTGACTTATAATAACCAGGGGCAGGTGCTGATGGTGACTTATAATAACCAGACGCAGATGCTGTTGGTGACTTATAATAACCAGACGCAGATGCTGTTGGTGACTTATAATAACCAGGGGCAGTTGCTGATGGTGACTTATAATAACCAGGCGCAGGTGCTGATGGTGACTTATAATAACCAGACGCAGGTGCTGATGGTGACTTATAGTAACCAGACGCTGGTGCTGATGGTGACTTACAATAACCAGACGCTGGTGCTGATGGTGATTTATAGTAACCAGACGCAGGTGCTGATGGTGACTTATAATAACCAGACGCAGGTACTGATGGTGACTTATAATAACCAGGGGCAGGTGCTGATGGTGACTTATAATATCCAGACGCTGGTGCTGATGGTGACTTATAATATCCAGACGTTGGTGCTCATGGTGACTTATAATAACCAGACGCAGGTGCTGTTGGTGACTTATAATAACCAGACGCAGGTGCTGTTGGTGACTTATAATAACCAGACGCAGGTGCTGTTGGTGACTTATAATAACCAGGCGCAGGTGCTGATGGTGACTTATAATAACCAGATGCAGGTGCTGATGGTGACTTATAGTAACCAGACGCAGGTGCTGATGGTGACTTATAATAACCAGACGCAGGTGCTGTTGGTGACTTATAATAACCAGACGCAGGTGCTGATGGTGACTTATAATAACCAGACGCTGGTGCTGATGGTGATTTATAGTAACCAGACGCAGGTGCTGACGGTGACTTATAATAACCAGGGACAGGTGCTGATGGTGACTTATAATAACCAGACGCAGGTGCTGTTGGTGACTTATAATAACCAGACGCAGGTGCTGATGGGGATTTATAGTAACCAGACGCAGGTGCTGACGGTGACTTATAATAACCAGGGACAGGTGCTGATGGTGACTTATAATAACCAGACGCAGGTGCTGTTGGTGACTTATAATAACCAGACGCTGGTGCTGATGGTGACTTATAATAACCAGACGCAGGCGCTGATGGTGACTTATAATAACCAGGGGCAGGTGCTGATGGTGACTTATAATAACCAGGGGCAGGTGCTGATGGTGACTTATAATAACCAGGGGCAGGTGCTGATGGTGACTTATAATAACCAGGGACAGGTGCTGATGGTGACTTACAATAACCAGACGCTGGTGCTGATGGTGACTTATAGTAACCAGACACAGGTGCTGATGGTGACTTATAATAACCAGGGACAGGTGCTGATGGTGACTTATAATAACCAGGCGCTGGTGCTGATGGTGACTTATAATAACCAGGGACAGGTGCTGATGGTGACTTATAATAACCAGGCGCAGGTGCTGATGGTGACTTATAATAACCAGACGCAGGTGCTGATGGTGACTTATAGTAACCAGACGCTGGTGCTGATGGTGACTTATAATATCCAGACGCAGGTGCTGATGGTGACTTATAATAACCAGACGCTGGTGCTGATGGTGACTTATAGTAACCAGACGCAGGTGCTGATGGTGACTTATAATAACCAGGGACAGGTGCTGATGGTGACTTATAATAACCAGACGCTGGTGCTGATGGTGACTTATAGTAACCAGACGCAGGTGCTGATGGTGACTTATAATAACCAGACGCTGTTGCTGATGGTGACTTATAATATCCAGACGCAGGTGCTGATGGTGACTTATAATAACCAGGGACAGGTGCTGATGGTGACTTATAATAACCAGGCGCTGGTGCTGATGGTGACTTATAATAACCAGGGACAGGTGCTGTTGGTGACTTATAATAACCAGACGCAGGTGCTGATGGTGACTTATAATAACCAGACGCAGGTGCTGATGGTGACTTATAGTAACCAGACGCTGGTGCTGATGGTGACTTATAATATCCAGACGCAGGTGCTGATGGTGACTTATAATAACCAGACGCTGGTGCTGATGGTGACTTATAGTAACCAGACGCAGGTGCTGATGGTGACTTATAATAACCAGGGACAGGTGCTGATGGTGACTTATAATAACCAGACGCTGGTGCTGATGGTGACTTATAGTAACCAGACGCAGGTGCTGATGGTGACTTATAATAACCAGACGCTGTTGCTGATGGTGACTTATAATATCCAGACGCAGGTGCTGATGGTGACTTATAATAACCAGACGCTGGTGCTAATGGTGACTTATAATAACCAGGGACAGGTGCTGATGGTGACTTATAATAACCAGGGACAGGTGCTGATGGTGACTTATAGTAACCAGACGCTGGTGCTGATGGTGACTTATAATATCCAGACGCAGGTGCTGATGGTGACTTATAATAACCAGGCGTAGGTGCTGATGGTGACTTACAATAACCAGTTGCCGCTGCTGATGGTGACTTATAATAACCAGACGCAGGTGCTGATGGTGACTTATAGTAACCAGACGCAGGTGCTGATGGTGACTTATAATAACCAGACGCAGGTGCTGATGGTGACTTATAGTAACCAGACACAGGTGCTGATGGTGACTTATAGTAACCAGACACAGGTGCTGATGGTGGCTTATAGTAACCAGACGCAGGTGCTGATGGTGACTTATAATAACCAGACGCTGGTGCTGATGGTGACTTATAGTAACCAGACACAGGTGCTGATGGTGACTTATAATAACCTGGGACAGGTGCTGATGGTGACTTATAATAACCAGGTGCAGGTGCTGATGGTGACTTATAATAACCAGACGCAGGTGCTGATGGTGACTTATAGTAACCAGACGCTGGTGCTGATGGTGACTTATAATATCCAGACGCAGGTGCTGATGGTGACTTATAATAACCAGGCGTAGGTGCTGATGGTGACTTACAATAACCAGTTGCCGCTGCTGATGGTGACTTATAATAACCAGACGCAGGTGCTGATGGTGACTTATAATAACCAGACGCAGGTGCTGTTGGGGACTTATAATAACCAGACGCTGGTGCTGATGGTGACTTATAATAACCAGACGCAGCTGCTGATGGTGACTTATAATAACCAGGGGCAGGTGCTGATGGTGACTTATAGTAACCAAACACAGGTGCTGATGGTGGCTTATAGTAACCAGACGCTGGTGCTGATGGTGACTTATAGTAACCAGACGCAGGTGCTGATGGTGACTTATAATAACCAGGGACAGGTGCTGATGGTGACTTATAATAACCAGACGCAGGTGCTGTTGGTGACTTATAATAACCAGGGGCAGGTGCTGATGGTGACTTATAATAACCTGGCGCAGGTGCTGATGGTGACTTATAATAACCAGACGCAGGTGCTGATGGTGACTTATAATCACCAGGCGCAGGTGCTGATGGTGACTTATAATAACCAGACGCAGGTGCTGATGGTGACTTATAATAACCAGACGCAGGTGCTGATGGTGACTTATAATAACCAGGCGCAGGTGCTGATGGTGACTTATAATAACCAGACGCAGGTGCTGATGGTGACTTATAATAACCAGGCGCAGGTGCTGATGGTGACTTATAATAACCAGACGCAGGTGCTGATGGGGACTTATAATAACCAGACGCAGGTGCTGATGGTGACTTACAATAAGCAGACGCTGGTGCTGATGGTGATTTATAGTAACCAGGGGCAGGTGCTGATGATGACTTATAATAACCAGGGACAGGTGCTGATGGTGACTTATAATAACCAGGCGCAGGTGCTGATGGTGACTTATAATAACCAGACGCAGGTGCTGATGGTGACTTATAATAACCAGACGCAGGTGCTGATGGTGACTTATAGTAACCAGACGCAGGTGCTGATGGTGACTTATAATAACCAGGCGCAGGTGCTGATGGTGACTTACAATAACCAGACGCAGCTGCTGATGGTGACTTACAATAACCAGACGCAGGTGCTGATGGTGACTTATAATAACCAGACGCAGGTGCTGATGGTGACTTATAATAACCAGACGCAGGTGCTGATGGTGATTTATAGTAACCAGACGCAGGTGCTGATGGTGACTTATAATAACCAGGGACAGGTGCTGATGGTGACTTATAATAACCTGGCGCAGGTGCTGATGGTGACTCATAATAACCAGACGCAGGTGCTGTTGGTGACTTATAATAACCAGGGACAGGTGCTGATGGTGACTTATAATAACCAGACGCTGGTGCTGATGGTGACTTATAATAACCAGACGCAGCTGCTGATGGTGACTTATAATAACCAGACGCAGCTGCTGATGGTGACTTATAATAACCAGACGCTGGTGCTGATGGTGACTTATAATAACCAGACGCTGGTGCTGATGGTGACTTATAGTAACCAGACGCAGGTGCTGATGGTGACTTATAATAACCTGGGACAGGTGCTGATGGTGACTTATAATAACTAGGCGCAGCTGCTGATGGTGACTTATAATAACCAGACGCTGGTGCTGATGGTGACTTATAATAACCAGACGCTGGTGCTGATGGTGACTTATAATAACCAGACGCTGGTGCTGATGGTGACTTATAATAACCAGGGACAGGTGCTGATGGTGACTTATAATAACTAGGCGCAGGTGCTGATGGTGACTTATAATAACTAGGCGCAGGTGCTGATGGTGACTTATAATAACCAGATGCAGGTGCTGATGGTGACTTATTATAACCAGGGACAGGTGCTGATGGGGACTTATAATAACCAGGCGCAGGTGCTGATGGTGACTTATAATAACCAGGGACAGGTGCTGATGGTGACTTATAATAACCAGGGGCAGGTGCTGATGGTGACTTACAATAACCAGGGACAGGTGCTGTTGGTGACATAGTAACCAGGCGCTGGCAGCACTGTGTGACATTATATGTACTGGGGGCACTTTGTGACATAATATTTACTTGCAGCACTGTGTGACATAATATGTACTGGAGCACTTTGTAGAGTAACAAGTACTGGTGGCACTGTGTGACATAATATGTACTGGAGCACTTTGTAGAGTAACAAGTACTGGTGGCACTGTGTGACATAATATGTACTGGAGCACTTTGTAGAGTAACAAGTACTGGTGGCACTGTGTGACATAATATGTACTGGAGCACTTTGTAGAGTAACAAGTACTGGTGGCACTGTGTGACATAATGGGTAAGATTTAATAGGATGACAGATTAAAAAAATTAGAGATTTGGTGAGAAATCTCCAGTTTTTTTAAAGCGGCAATCGTTTACACTGCGAAACCAGTCTGATTTCGCCGTAATGCAGTGTAGATGATTGCCACTTTAAAAAAACCTGGAGATTTCTTACCAAATCTTTCACCTTCTGAATCTCTCATCCTATTAAATTTCACCCCATATGTACTTGGGGCACTGTGTAGAATAATATGTACTGGGGCACTGTGTAGAATAATATGTAACAGTGGTTTTGTGTTGCATAATATGTACTGGGGCACTGTGTAGAACAATATGTTCTGGGGCACTGTGTAGAATAATAAATACTGGAGCATTGTGTGGCACAATATGTACTGGGGCAATATGTGGCATATTATGTACTGGGGGAATTTTGTGGAATAATATGTACTGGGGCAATGTGTGGCACAATATGTACTGGGGGCACTGTGTGGCATAATATGTACTGGGTACACTGTGTGGCATAATATGAACTGTGAGCACTGTGTAGAATAATAAGTACTCGGGGCATTATGTAGAATAATATGTACTGTGTGCACTATGTACAATAATATGTACTGGGGGGCACTGTGTGGCATAATATGTACTTGGGGCATTGTGTAGAATAAAATGTACTGGGGGCATTGTGTAGAATAAAATGTACTGGGTGCACTATGTACAATAATATGTACTGGGGCACTGTGTACAATAATATGTACTGGGGCACTGTGTACAATAATATGTACTGGGGCACTGTGTAGAATAATTTGGGTACTTGTGTATTTTCACGGCGCCAGCATGGCGCCATGCGTCTGAGTCCCCTTGCGGGGCTCGCTTCGCTCGCCTACGTTGCGGGCTCGGTGGCTCGCTACGCTCGCCACGCTATTTAAAAACAACTCCATGCCAACATGGATAGTGGAGGTATGAACTATCCATGTTGGCATGGAGTTAAGTTACTTTTTTGGACATATTTCGTGGCGAGCGTACACCCGGAAGTAGCTGGCGCCGTGAAACTACACAAGTACCATAATTTGTACTGGGACACTGTAGAATAATATATAGTGGGGCACTGTGTAGAATAATATGTACTGGGGGGGCACGGTGTGGCATAATATGCACTGTGGGTTCTGTGTGGCATAATATGTACTGGAAGCACTGTGCAGCATGATATGTACTGGGGGCACTGTGTAGAATAATGTATACTGGGGCACTGCAGTATAATACAGAATGTACTGGAGGCATTGTGTGACAGAATATGTACTGGGGGCACTGTATCACATAATATGTACTGGGGGGCATTGTGTGACATAATATGTACTGGGGACAGTGGAGGTTATTCTGATCGGAGCGGCCAAACGTGCGTACGTTCACTATTAACGTACGCTAGCCGTACGCGGCCGTTAGGGTTAGGTCCACCCACAAATCAGCCGCTTACGTACGGGCAGAAATAACGTAGAAGGGGAGTGGCGTACAAATGAGCGTACGGCACCGTACGCGGACGGGCCAGCCCTTGCACTCCGACAACAGGCGTACAACTGAGCGTACGCCGCCGTTTACGGACGTCTTTCGTCCGTCTTCCCACCGACTTCTTGCGGAGATCTGAGCGTATGCCAGCTTGCACGGACGGGTCCCTATTGTTTTCAATGGAAAACACAGGTTATGTCACCGCTCGTGAGAGTGAGCGTACGTCCGTGTACGCTGCCATACCCTTCACATATATGGACCTGCAAATCTTGCCTCTCAACTACTAATCTGACAATTGATTAATTAATCTATTTGTTATTCAATTATTGTTTTCTATTAACTCAATTGTCTACCTTAATAAAGACCTAATAAAACTACATTTGAACCCTCATTACATGTATATTTGTTATGTTCTAATGTGGCATTTTAATCACTATCTATGTGTCCCCATATTGCTGTTACTTTTACATCAAGTTATGTTGGTGTTTCTGTATATGTACTAAATTATGTCCATAATTACTTTGTCCACAATGTGTAACATGTATACCTACCCTGATGTTATGTGTGATGTTTTAATCTAACAACATTAAACATGCATGCATTTTCACTATGTGTTATTTTACTCAAAAACACACATTCACACATCAATCATTACCCCTCACCTCAAATTACAAGTATAACGTACAGTACACATCTGTATGTACCTACCCTTACAAGCCCTCTAACATATTTATTGGTAAAAACACAGGCAATTTCGAACTGTACATAAACGTTTATTTTGGGCAAAAATAATAAGGGGGGGGGGGGATAAAACAAAATTAAATCCGGGCCTCCAACAGTCCAAACAGTATCTGGAGGTACAGGAGGGTAAGTAGTATCTCCCTCATTAGGGCTGCCACCTCCTCCTGCTGCTGTTCAGTGTCTGTAGTGAAGGGATAAAAAAAAAAAATTAATATATAACATACACAAAAGTTTGTTGTATTTGTACATAATAAAAAGTTCAGAGTTATGTGTGAAGGCCACATACATTTGTAAACTACATTGAAGATGGGTCTGCTGTAAACACAGTACTAAAAAATAATATGTTAACACACACATACTGTACATAGTAAATAACATTAATTCAATTACTCCTTCATCAATGAATGTATGCTGTATCCCAATTGGTACTTTGGTTTTGGGGGACTCTCCTCTAACCTCACAATTAGCCTGTGCTATTTAAGGGTTATGACATTGTTGTGGCTTAAGCACTCCTTAGTATTTTAAATTTAGGACATTGCTGTACAAATTATAGGCCTACAGCTATGTTTGTAAAGCATGCATCCGCATGGCCTCACACACTATTAACAAAACAATCTCTACATTTAAGTTGCACCAGTGGCAGATTAAGCCTTTGGGGGGCCCGGGGTACTTTAGAGCGGGGGGCCCCCTTGCACTTGTCATTACTGGCCGCACACTGCATGGGCGAATATTATACTGTCAAAACACAGAGTAAAGGCAGAATAAACTTGGTCAATGGTTACCTGCAGGGGATATATATATATATATATATATATATACACACCACATGAAAAGCCTGTGTTTGTCCCTCTGCCCCTTACTCTGGAGGAGACCTCACAGTCCTAGTGCTGCCTCTGATTAAAAACCCTCCTATGACTAAGCTGCTGCTGCTGTTCTCCATGGACCTGAGAAGCATGTAATGAGCTCCACCAATCAGAGCTCAGCACAAACTTCTCAGCCTCTGTCCTCTGGTGCAAAGTGTCATGGGACTTAGTCAACTCCCAGAAATGCACTGCACACTTGTGCAATCAGTGTGCCTTGGCTCCCGATGCTCAGCACCATAAATCATTGTCACATTGGCAGATAGGTGAAGCTGCAGCACTACCCCACCCATGCACAAAACATTTAGCTAAAAAAAAAAAAACATAACTTAAACATTTTATTTTTAAAAAATACATGACAACCACAGGGGGCCCCTAGCTAGAGGGGGGCCCAGGGGCACTGACCCCTTGCGCCTCCATTATAATCCGGCCCTGTGTTGCACATCATGCTGGGAACTGGAGTTACCCAACACCTGGAGCCACATAACTACCACACCACTAATGTCGGATATCTCATTGGATGTACTGTTATGTCAATTATTCAAGGGGTGAGGCATGGCCACACTCAAAAAAAACACCAAGGGGAGCCTTGTTCCTGGAGAAGGACAGGACACACCTCATGGTCGGCCTGCAGTGATATGTTGCAACTAATGTTGATGTTGGATACACATATGTGGTTGTTGTGATTGTTTATGTGTAGAAATGTGTAGGTCAACATTAGACACATTATTTACTTACGGCTACTTGAGCCATCCTGGTCGCCGCTGGTTGGCTGTGCAGTGGTTGGGGGGGTCAGGAGCAAGGGGGATGGTCCTGGAGTTTGGACCGAGGTAGTGGGTGTGAGTGGGGAGTGGAGAGGTTTGGGGGTGGGTGGTGGAGAGGTGTAGGGGGGTTGGAAATGGGGTGGGGAGGGGGGGGTGGGGGTTGGGGGGGGGGGTTGTGGAGGTGGTGGGGGTTGTGGAGGGGGAAGGGGATGGGGAAATTGTGTGGGTCCAAGCTGCACCCAGTGTCTCCAGTGTTGGGGAGGGGGAGGGGGTGGGGGTTGGGGAGGGGGTGGGGGTTGGGGAGGTGGTGGGGGTGGGGGTTGTGGAGGGGGAAGGGGATGGGGAAATTGTGTGGGTCCAAGCTGCACCCAGTGTCTCCTCTTCTTCCTCCTCCTCTTCTTCCTCCTCCTCTTCTTCCTCCTCCTCCTCTTCCTCCTCCTCTTTCTTCTCCTCCTCCTCCTCCTCCTCCTCCTCTTCCTCTTCCTCTTCCTCCTCCTCCTCTTCCTCCTCCTCCTCTTCCGGCTGCTCCTGGGCTGCCTGGTCCCGGCGTGCCTGCTCCCGGGCTTCTCTGGCGGCTCTTGCCCGTGCTGAAATGTTCATGTTGATGGCATAGAAATTGAAGATTGGGTTTCATAAAAAAGGGGGAAAGAAAAATTCACATTAGTCATGCTCATAACCTTCAAAATTATCATTGCTGTGATATTTCAGACATTTATCATGCAAACTAATTGATATCCTACACCCAAAAACTGAGCAACTACTTAAACCCCCCCTATACACCCCCTATGCACCCATATACACCCCATATACCCCCCATATACACCCCATATACCCCCCATATACACCCCATATCCCCCCCCTATACCCCCCCTATACCCCCCATATACACCCATATACCCCCCATATACACCCCATATACCCCCCATATACACCCCATATCCCCCCCATATACACCCCCATATACACCCCCATATACACCCCATATACACCCCCATATACACCCATATACACCCCATATACCCCCATATACACCCCCATATACCCCCATATACACCCCATATACCCCCATATACACCCCATATACCCCCCATATACACCCATATACACCCCCATATACACCCCCATACTCAGGAACATATTTATAAAAAGTACACAAAACATTGCTAAAAAACGCTGACATACTAGTAATCAAAACTTACATCGGGCAATATGGCGGCGAAGGCTACTGAGAAACACTGGCTGCCGCCGGCGCAGGTCTGACCAGCGCCGCTCAACCTGCCCCAGGCTTCTGCGGACGCCGGTCGTCGAGAAGATCAGGCGGCGGGCAGCAGTATACGCCCGCCGCTTGTCCGCATTACTAACATATGGGCCCCTGGGCCCCAGGTGACGGTCCATAACGTCGACCAGGGCCAACAGCTCAGGGGTGGAAAAGGGCCTAGCTCGATTAGAAGTCATAGTGGCAATGGCGCAGTTATTAATTGCAGGTACATATATCACTTTTGGTGCTTGCTGATTGGTCGAAAAAATTGTTTGTTTGGTATTAACTTTATTAATCCCTTTTACATTAACAAACTGGATGCGAATAGAAACTTACGCGGACCGTTCCGATATACACACACCACAACCAACAGCATGCATTCAATGAAGAGAGAAGTACTGTATTTACAGTGTGCGGAAAATAATACACGCAACCCTCTACTTATAACTACGCTGCTTAAAGGGGGCACGATACACCGATATCCATGGAGAGGAGTACTGTATTTACAGTGTGCGGAAAATAATACACGCAACCCTCTAGTCATAACTACGCTGCTTAAAGGGGGCACGATACACCGATATCCATGGAGAGGAGTACTGTATTTACAGTGTGCGGAAAATAATACACGCAACCCTCTAGTCATAACTACGCTGCTTAAAGGGCCACAATGCGACATGTTGCTGTATGACAATGTCATACACATTACATATGTAAGGAAAGCATTGTAACGTGATGTTTTGAAATGTGACTCACAAGGCATACACGAACTCCAACAGATACCAGCTGACAACACTCATCATTGGAATGACAGGTGCACACATTTCACGATGTAGCCCACAATGCTCCCCAACCTGTGTATGTGCATATACAGGTGATTGATCATGTGCGTTGAGACCTGCGTAATGTAAGCGGGAATTATCGGCGGGAAATATCGGCGTAAATTTGCATCTACATTGCGTGGAAAAATATACGCCCCCTTGTTCATGGCGGGAGATTAACATATAAATATTCAGTCAGATGCAGCCCACAATTGCTGCAAACATGTCTGACTCAGACGATTCCGCAGCTGAGGACGCTCTGCAGAGAGCTACAGCACAATCCCTGCTTGATGCACTGAACAAAAGGGAACAGGAGCGGAGAAGGAGGGCCCAAGAGAGGAGTAGCCTGCAAGATCAAGCGGGCCCCTCAGTAACAGGCCCTGTTGAACCTCCACCAGCTCCACAAGGGCCAAGCAACCAGCCAGAACAAGAGGTTGCATCTCTCCAAACAGGTGTGACCCAGCAGGTGCATGGTGAGAGAACTGGGGCCACCAGAAAACGTGCTGCAACATCTAGGGTGATGACTGAGCAGGATACCACCACCAGAAAGAGAAACCCTGCATTTGTAGAGGCCGAAATGCGAATTCTAGTGCCCAGGGCACGCGAATGGATTGAATTGGCAACCAGGAAGCCGGGTGCCAGTGCAAGGAGAAACCTTTGGGAGAAGATCACAGAGGAAGTGAACCAGGTGGCACCAGTGGTCAGAAATTGGGACGCGGTGAAGAAAAGGTTAGTGTGTTTGTCAGGGCAATTTTTCAGCAGTCTCCAGCAGGAACTGAGGCCCTTATTCTAGTTCACTCTTTCTGCCCAAATATTTATTAGATGGACAAAACCATGTGCACTGCAGGTGAGGCAGGTGTTACTTGTGCAGAGATAATCAGATTTGGGTGGGGTTTTACACCTGCCTCACCTGCAGTGCACATGGTTTTGTCCATCAAAGAAATATTTGGGCAGAAAGAGTGAACTAGAATAAGGGCCTCAGTTCCTGCTGGAGACTGCTGAAAAATTGCCCTGGTCTTTGTCCCCCTGATGTCATATGTGTGTACATATGTTACATGTATGTTTTGAGACTAATAGAAAGGTGTGTTTGTAGATAGTGCTACACTTCAATGTTACATGTGAACACAACCAATAATAACCCACATTGATATATGAAACATGCACCATTGTTGTGATGTGAGGTTATGGGCACAGTTCTGCTCATGTGAAGTATGTGATGGGACAAGAGAAAGTATGTTTTTGAAAGAGTTGTTGTAACATGTTCCATATGATGCTACTGAAACAAGAATGACCAAACTGTGCACATGTA
This sequence comes from Crinia signifera, assembly GCF_055691185.1. Taxonomy (NCBI): domain Eukaryota; kingdom Metazoa; phylum Chordata; class Amphibia; order Anura; family Myobatrachidae; genus Crinia; species Crinia signifera. Next base: position 46,407 of record NW_028142128.1, read on the forward strand.
GCTGGTGAGAAACTACACATCCCAGTATGCCATTCCATAGTTAAATTACTCCATAATAACCACATTGTCAAGCTATGGTGGAATGTGTAGTTTCACACCAGGTGGAGGTGCCTAATTTGGCCATGGATGATGTCATTTCTGCATAGTGATGTATGTATGTGCATTTAGTGGCCTAATGAATGAGATGAGACACTGAAATGCCTCCTAATTTAGACATGAATGTGTGTGTGGGACACATATGGCAAAAAAACATAAGAGCACCCACACTAGGAAATGTCACGTAGCTAGGGGTACCACATAGTCCCTTTAATTCCGGACACATATTAATTACACAGGTTCTGTGGCTGGCTGACTTCAAGACTCCACTTCACCTAATTTTAAACTGCCACAGAACCTGTGTAATTAACATGTGTCCGGAATTTAAGGGACTAGGTGGTAACCCTACACGTAGCACAGTGGTGCACATATCTCATGGTGATATTTGTATTTTTAAACTTGTAGGTGGACTGACTTCAAAAGTACACTGAAGAGGAAGATGACTGACCGGTACAACCACAGCATGTCCACCGGGAGAGGTCCTATGCCTGACCATTTGGAGTATACCCCCCTGGAGCTGGACTCCATGGACGTGATTGATGTGGGGGAGATCAGGGGGATCTCCAATATGGACAGTGAGCTCCCGGCGGAGGTCTTTGCTGCTGCTTTTGATGGTAAGTCACAGTAATGCATTGTATTTAGAAAGATATTTTTTATTGCGTATGTGATGGTGACATTGTTTTCAATTCTTATCCTAGCAGAAGCAGAAACCCCGGATGTACCGGCAGCATCTTCCTCTGCAGAGCCACAGGTGGAGCAAGTGGTCCAGCCTCCACCAAGACGTCGCCCCCAGCCCCAGCCACAGGAGACATGGACTGAGAGCCTGTTGGTGACGCTGGAGAGGATCGAGCAGCAAGGGGTGGATGCTGCGATCCGTCAGCAGCAGGTGGCGGATTTTCTGACGGAGTGGAAGGCCACAAACAAGCTGCAGGTTGAGGCCTTGAACCGCATTAATGAAACTCTGGCGGCTGGCATAGTAAGCATTGGCCAACACCTCAGCCGCCAGAATGAACTTCTTGCGGAGCAGCTGTCCACCGCCAGGTCCCTAAGGGACAATCCCCCATCTGCTGCCCCACCCCAAGCTGCTCCCCAACCTTCCACCTCTGCTGACCCTCCTGTGTCGACTAGGGGAAGACGCCGGAAGCCAGCTGAGCCAAAGGCCCCTGTCCCCAAGGCCCCATCTAAAAGGGGCAAAAAAGGGCCCAAATGAGACCTGGTTCACTTCCTCTGTGGTTGGAGGCCAAAGGTTTAAATTGCACTGGACATCCGCTTCCTGAGTTGGCCATCGATCCATTTGCGTGCCATGGGCATGAAAGTTCGTATTTTGACCTCTACAAATGCAGGATATTTTTTTTTGGTGGTGTGTATCTTGCTTAGTATTCACCCTGGTTGTTGCAGTACGTATTCTGGTGTCCCCATTTCTTTCACCATTGCATTTGCAGGGTAACACATGTTTGGAGATATGCAACCTCTTGTTCTGGCAGTTTTTTTATTTTTGTGTCTATTTTATTTGTTTATTTGATTTCTTACATTAAAGTGTGAAATAAGCTGTGATGCTGAACAGCAAATAAATTTATTTTCCAAATTAAATCAAAATTGTGGTCTGTGTAATTTCTTGTGTGAAACAAATACTAGATTTATGTGTACTTACTGACCAGGGTATTTTTGAACATTTGTTGAAGTGTGGTCGAAGTTTCCCATGTGTAACCCTCTCCATGGCCATTCCCATGTTCCTATCCAACTTTTCCCAGCTAATTAGTTTGTGTCAGCACATGTGCAGAGCAACTTAATAGGTGAGAAAGCAGTTTGTGTGCAGGTGAGGTAGCTCCTACAGTAGTAGGTAAAAGCAGGTCCAGAACAATGCTTTCCTCATGGAGTGGGTGAGGCAGACAAACAAGGGTGAAAAGGTACATTTGTGTAGGAATGCATATGTGTCCTCCCTAAAAAAAGATGTGTGAATGGGCCAAACATGATAAAATAGCTTGTGAACAAACATGTTTAACTTTGTACATATATATGATTTTACAGTGTCATAAGCAGATGTAGGAATCCTTTGTTAGAGAGATGTGAGTGCAATAATGTGATTGGTGGCATCTTACATCCAGAGTGTAGTCAAATCCAAATCATAGCAGATGAGATAGTGGTACAGTTCTGTATTTTGGGTACTATACAAAGATTGTGTGCAAAATAGTGGTCATGGCCTTCAAACATTGCTGAAACATCCTTTGTAGGTGTTAGATGTGGTTTATGTTATTGTATCCTAAATAGAAAACCTATGTTTGTATTAGAGTGAACACGTTGACACATGTCGACTTGTGTAGATTGAGTGTGCTACTGTGTAAAGTCTATGAAAGCACGTAGTGAATGTGTCTAACTGTTTAGCAAATCCCTACCTTAGCATATATAAGCAGGTCTTAAAAAGATTCTTACCTTAAATTAAACAAACGTTTAAATGTGGAGAAGTATAGAAAGAGAAGCTTCCAATGTGTTTGAGTGCTGTGTGTGTGGCTTGCAGGTAGTGAAATCATGGTTTGGACTTAATAGACTGCAGCATTGCTTATTACATTCAGGTGTATGTGTTTGAGTAGTAATCAGCGTTAATTAGCAAACTCAGGCGCACGCTGGCATGCGGTATCTGTAGGGGTGGTTTGAGCTGGCGGTTGGCAGCCGCCTGTTTTGTGTCCGAAATGAATGGTGCCTTAGTCGATCGTGCGGTAGTAGCACCGCTCATTTTTGGTGCACACCCCCGTGTACGCCCATATTTACGCCCATTTTCCCTCATTATTTCGGCCGCTCCCATCAACACGCCCCTATGCCGCCCCATTACCCGTACACTCGCGTACAGGTTTTTTCGCACGTTGAGACCCCGGCCGTAAGCGTTGTGGAGTGTTCGCGCCGGCGCATTAGCGTATCTGCACATGCGCAGATCATGAAAAACACCGGGACGTACGCGTACGGCCCGGCCGCTCCAACCAGAATAAGGCCCATTGTGTAGAATAGAATGTAGTGGGGCACTGTGTAGCATAATATGTACTGGAGGGCACTGTGTGGCATAAAATGTACTGAAGGGGACTGTGCAGCATAATATGTACTGGGGTCACTGTGTAGAATAATGTATACTGGGGGCAGTGTGTACTGGGGGCATTGTGTGAAATAATATGTACTGGGGGCACTGTGTAGAAAAGTATGTACTGGGGCACTGTGTAGAAAAATATGTGCTTGGGCACTGTGAAGAATAATATGTATCGGGGGCACTGTGAAGCATAATATGTACTGGGGACATTGTGTAGAATAATATGTACTAGGGCACTGTGTAGCATAAAATGTACTGGGTCACTGTAGCATAATACGTACTGGAGACATTGTGTATCATAATAAGTACTGGGGCACTCTGTAAAAAAAAAAAAGTACTGGGGCACTGTGAAGAATAATATGTACTGTGGCACTGTATAGCATAATCTGTACTGGGGCCCTCTGTAGCATAATATGCATTGGAGCAATGTGTGGATTAATATGTACTGGGGGCATTGTGTGGCATGATATGTACTGGGGGCACTGTGTAGCATAATATGTACTTGGGCAATGTGTAGCATATTTATTAGGGCACTGTGTAGCATAATAGTTACTGGGGTACTGTGTGGCATAATATGTACTGGGGGCACTGTGTAGCATAACATGTACTGGGGCAATGTGTAGCATGATATGTATTGGGGCACTATGTAGCATACTATGTACTGGGGGCACTGTGTAGCATAATATGTACTGGGGCCCTCTGTAGCATAATATGCACTGGAGCATTGTGTGAAATATTATGTACTGGGGTCCATTGTGTGGCATAATATGTACTGAGCAGTGTGTAGCATGATATGTATTGGGGCACTATGTAGCATAATATTTACTGGGGCACTGTGTGGCATAATATGTACTGGGGGCACTGTGTAGCGTAACATGTACTGGTGGCACTGTGTGACATAATATGTACTGGCAGCACTGTGTGACATAATATGTATTGGGGGCACTGTGTAGCATAATATGTACTAAGGCAATGTGTAGCATGATATTTACTGAGGCACTGTGTGGCACAATATGTATTAGGGGCACTGTGTAGCATAATATGTACTGGGGCAATGTGTAGCATGATATTTACTGGGGCACTGTGTGGCATAGTATGTACTGGGGGCACTGTGTAGCGTAATATGTACTGGCAGCACTGTGTGACATAATATGTACTAGGGGCACTGTGTGGCATAATATGTACTGGGGGCACTGTGTAGCATAATATGTATTAGGGCAATGTGTAGCATGATATGTATTGGGGCACTATGTAGCATGATATTTACTGGGGCACTGTGTGGCATAATATATATTAGGGGCACTGTGTAGCATAATATGTACTGGGGCAATGTGTAGCATGATATGTATTTGAGCATTATGTAGCATTAGATTTACTGGGGCACTGTGTAGCAATATGTACTGAGTGCACTGTGTAGCAATATATGAACTGGGGCCCTCTGTAGCATAATATGCACTGGAGCATTGTGTGAAAATAATATGTACTGAGGGCATTGTGTGGCATAAGATGTACTGGAGGCGCTGTGTAGCATAATATGTACTGGGGCAATGTGTAGCATGATATGTATTGGGGCACTATGTAGCAATATATGTACTGGGGCACTGTGTGGCATAATATGTATTGGGGCACTGTTTAGCATAATATGTACTGGGGCCCTCTGTAGCATAATATGCACTGGTGCATTGTGTGAAACAACATGTACTGGGGGCATTGTGTGGCATAAGATGAACTGGGGCACTACTGTGGGGCATACCACAGAGAGGTGTATCTCTAGAAGCATTGGGACAGGGCACATGTGAAAGTCACCTGACTCAGGACAAGGATGCATTACAGTCTGCCATATGCGTACAATGTAGTTAGGGGACATTTTTAATGTTTTTTTTTTTTTTTTATAAAATTACTAAAAACTGAATTTATTTTGTTAAAATAATTGGTACTTGTTTCCTAGCACAGTGCCCATCGCATGCCTTAATTAGTGGTATGCAATGTTATGCGATGGGACCCGATTTTCGGGTCCTAAGAGGCGCACTGTACAATTTTAATATCACATCGCATGCCATTACAATGGCATGCAGGGCCGGTGCAAGGCACTGGAGCGCCCCAGGCGAGTCGGGGTGGGGGCGCCCCGGTGCCGGGGGGGGGGGGTACCTGTCCTGCGGCGCTGTGTATTAAAATCTGGCGGCGGAGGCAGCGGGGGTCCCTGCAGTCCATTAGAAATCACGAGCGCTATCCGCCGGGCTATGCGGAAGCGCTTCTAGTGTGAAAACACTGGCAGCACGCTGATTGGCTGAGATCAGCTTGCGCCGTGCTGCCAGAGTTTTCACACTAGAAGCGCTTCCGCATAGCCCGGCGGATAGCGCTCGTGATTTTTAATGGACTGCAGGGACCCCCGCTGCCTCCGCCGCCAGATTTAAATACACAGCGCCGTAGGACAGGAACCCGGGCGGCACAAAATGCCGCCCTCCAGTGGCCGGCGCCCTAGGCAAATGCCTAGATTTGCCTAGTGGTGGCGCCGGCCCTGATGGCATGCGATTTCTAATTGTACAGGCACCCTGATGGGTGATTACTATGTTAAATGCACCCCCATCGTTAACGCCACCCCCACTATCAATGCCAACCTGAAGTGTGCGCTCGCCACACTATATAAAATCAACGTGGATAGTGGGGGTATGAAAAGGTTGGAGGACGCGTATCACCGCCGCTCGCCACGCTTCGGGTTGGCGTTAATAGTGGCGGTGGCGTTAATAATGGGGGTGCATATAACATAATAATCACCCATCAGGGTGCATGTACAATTAAATCATCGTTTTGATCGCATCGATTGCATCGCATCGCATGCGATCTGGTCGCATGCGATCGATGTGATCACAACAATGTAATAAGATTAAAATTGTGGCCGCCGTGCTAGGAAACAAGTACCAAATAATTTTTTTTAGATTTCCCAGTCCCAATATTGAGTGGTGTAATACACAGAATGGGTATAACCGCAGTAGATAGCTCTCCGGGCTGCACGCACCACAGGAACCAGAACCAGCCGATGACTGAGACATAAGGAGGAATTGGACGTGTGGGGCAGAAATTTGGAAGAGTTTAATTACCCTCCTGGGTTCCCTGACATACTGCGCTAATTATCACCGCGCTGCGGATGAGGCTGTCAGACAGATGGCAGCGCGGCTGTTACCACAAAGTGCTCCTGTGTTTGCCTTCACTTATCACAATATTTCCCTGTAAATGTAGGCAGACATGACAACACGCCAGGCCTCCCTAATACACGGAATCTGCCACATGACAACACGCCAGGCTTACCTAATACACGGAATCTGCCACATGACAACACGCCAGGCTTACCTAATACACGGAATCCACCACATGACAACACGCCAGGCGTCCCAAATACACGGAATCCACCACATGACAACACGCCAGGCGTCCCTAATACACAGAATCTGCAACATGACAACACGCCAGGCCTCCCTAATACACGGAATCCACCACATGACAACACGCCAGGCGTCCCTAATACACGGAATCTGCCACATGACAACACGCCAGGCCTCCCTAATACACGGAATCCACCACATGATAACACGCCAGGCGTCCCTAATACACGGAATCTGCCACATGACAACATGGAATATAACAGAGCAGCGCTGTATTATCTCGCTGTATATAACAGAGCAGCGCTGTATTATCTCGCTGTATATAACAGAGCAGCGCTGTATTATCTCGCTGTATATAACAGAGCAGCGCTGTATTATCTCCCTGTATATAACAGAGCAGTGCTGTATTATCTCCCTGTATATAACAGAGCAGCGCTGTATTATCTCCCTGTATATAACAGAGCAGCGCTGTATTATCTCCCTGTATATAACAGAGCAGCGCTGCATTATCTCCCTGTATATAACAGAGCAGCGCTGTATTATCTCGCTGTATATAACAGAGCAGCGCTGTATTATCTTCCTGTATATAACAGAGCAGCTCTGTATTATCTCGCTGTATATAACAGAGCAGCGCTGTATTATCTCGCTGTAAAAAACAGAGCAGCGCTGTATTATCTCGCTGTATATAACAGAGCAGCGCTGTATTATCTCCCTGTATATAACAGAGCAGCACTGTATTATCTCGCTGTATATAACAGAGCAGCGCTGTATTATCTTCCTGTATATAACAGAGCAGCTCTGTATTATCTCGCTGTATATAACAGAGCAGCTCTGTATTATCTCGCTGTATATAACAGAGCAGCGCTGTATTATCTCGCTGTATATAACAGAGCAGCGCAGTATTATCTCGCTGTATATAACAAAGCAGCGCTGTATTATCTTCCTGTATATAACAGAGCAGCTCTGTATTATCTCGCTGTATATAACAGAGCAGCGCTGTATTATCTCGCTGTATATAACAGAGCAGCGCAGTATTATCTCGCTGTATATAACAGAGCAGCGCAGTATTATCTCGCTGTATATAACAGCAGTGCTGTATTATCTCACTGTATATAACAGAGCAGCGCAGTATTATCTCGCTGTATATAACAGAGCAGCGCTGTGTTATCTCCCTGTATATAACAGAGCAGCGCTGTATTATCTCCCTGTATATAACAGAGCAGCGCTGTATTATCTCCCTGTATATAACAGAGCAGCGCTGTATTATCTCCCTGTATATAACAGAGCAGCGCTGTATTATCTCCCTGTATATAACAGAGCAGCGCTGCATTATCTCCCTGTATATAACAGAGCAGCGCTGTATTATCTCCCTGTATATAACAGAGCAGTGCTGTATTATCTCCCTGTATATAACAGAGCAGCGCTGCATTATCTCCCTGTATATAACAGAGCAGCGCTGTATTATCTCCCTGTATATAACAGAGCAGCGCTGCATTATCTCCCTGTATATAACAGAGCAGCGCTGTATTATCTCGCTGTATATAACAGAGCAGCGCTGTATTATCTCCCTGTATATAACAGAGCAGCGCTGTATTATCTCCCTGTATATAACAGAGCAGCGCTGCATTATCTCCCTGTATATAACAGAGCAGCGCTGTATTATCTTGCTGTATATAACAGAGCAGCGCTGTATTATCTCGCTGTATATAACAGAGCAGCGCTGTATTATCTCCCTGAATATAACAGAGCAGCACTGTATTATCTCGCTGTATATAACAGAGCAGCGCTGTATTATCTTCCTGTATATAACAGAGCAGCTCTGTATTATCTCACTGTATATAACAGAGCAGCTCTGTATTATCTCGCTGTATATAACAGAGCAGCGCTGTATTATCTCGCTGTATATAACAGAGCAGCGCAGTATTATCTCGCTGTATATAACAGAGCAGCGCTGTATTATCTTCCTGTATATAACATAGCAGCTCTGTATTATCTCGCTGTATATAACAGAGCAGCGCTGCATTATCTCCCTGTATATAACAGAGCAGCGCTGTATTATCTCGCTGTATATAACAGAGCAGCGCTGTATTATCTCCCTGTATATAACTGAGCAGCGCTGTATTATCTCCCTGTATATAACAGAGCAGCGCTGCATTATCTCCCTGTATATAACAGATCAGCGCTGCATTATCTCCCTGTATATAACAGAGCAGCGCTGTATTATCTCGCTATATATAACAGAGCAGCGCTGTATTATCTTCCTGTATATAACAGAGCAGCTCTGTATTATCTCGCTGTATATAACAGAGCAGCGCTGTATTATCTCGCTGTATATAACAGAGCAGCGCTGTATTATCTCGCTGTATATAACAGAGCAGCGCTGTATTATCTCCCTGTATATAACAGAGCAGCGCTGTATTATCTCGCTGTATATAACAGAGCAGCGCTGTATTATCTCCCTGTATATAACAGAGCAGCTCTGTATTATCTCGCTGTATATAACAGAGCAGCTCTGTATTATCTCGCTGTATATAACAGAGCAGCGCTGTATTATCTCGCTGTATATAACAGAGCAGCGCAGTATTATCTCGCTGTATATAACAGAGCAGCGCTGTATTATCTTCCTGTATATAACAGAGCCGCTCTGTATTATCTCGCTGTATATAACAGAGCAGCGCTGTATTATCTCGCTGTATATAACAGAGCAGCCCAGTATTATCTCGCTGTATATAACAGAGCAGCGCAGTATTATCTCGCTGTATATAACAGAGCAGCGCAGTATTATCTCGCTGTATATAACAGCAGCGCTGTATTATCTCGCTGTATATAACAGAGCAGCGCAGTATTATCTCGCTGTATATAACAGAGCAGCGCTGTGTTATCTCCCTGTATATAACAGAGCAGCGCTGTATTATCTCCCTGTATATAACAGAGCAGCGCTGTATTATCTCCCTGTATATAACAGAGCAGCGCTGTATTATCTCCCTGTATATAACAGAGCAGCGCTGTTTTATCTCGCTGTATATAACAGAGCAGCGCTGCATTATCTCCTTGTATATAACAGAGCAGCTCTGTATTATCTCCCTGTATATAACAGAGCAACGCTGTATTAGCTCCGTGTATATAACAGAGCAGCGCTGTATTATCTCCGTGTATATAACAGAGCAGCGCTGTTTTATCTCCCTGTATATAGCAGAGCAGCGCTATATTATCTCCCTGTATATAACAGAGCAGTGCTGTATTATCTCCCTGTATATAACAGAGCAGCGCTGTATTATCTCCCTGTATATAACAGAGCAGTGCTGTATTATCTCCCTGTATATAACAGAGCATTGCTGTATTATGTCCCTGTATATAGCAGAGCAGCGCTGTATTATCTCCCTGTATATAACAGAGCAGCGCTGTATTATCTCCCTGTATATAGCAGAGCAGCGCTGTATTATCTCCCTGTATATAACAGAGCAGCGCTGTATTATCTCCCTGTATATAACAGAGCAGTGCTGTATTATCTCCCTGTATATAACAGAGCAGCGCTGTATTATCTCCCTGTATATAACAGAGCAGCGCTGTATTATCTCCCTGTATATAACAGAGCAGCGCTGTATTAGCTCCGTGTATATAACAGAGCAACGCTGTATTATCTCCCTGTATATAACAGAGCAGTGCTGTATTATCTCCCTGTATATAACAAAGCAGCGCTGTATTATCTCCCTGTATATAACAGAACAGCGCTGTATTATCTCGCTGTATATAACAGAGCAGCGCTGTATTATCTCGCTGTATATAACAGAGCAGCGCAGTATTATCTCGCTGTATATAACAGCAGCGCTGTATTATCTCGCTGTATATAACAGAGCAGCGCAGTATTATCTCGCTGTATATAACAGAGCAGCGCAGTATTATCTCGCTGTATATACCAGAGCAGCGCAGTATTATCTCGCTTTATATAACAGAGCAGCGCTGTATTATCTCCCTGTATATAACAGAGCAGTGCTGTATTATCTCGCTGTATATAACAGAGCAGCGCTGTGTTATCTCCCTGTATATAACAGAGCAGCGCTGCATTATCTCCCTGTATATAACAGAGCAGCGCTGTATTATCTCGCTGTATATAACAGAGCAGCGCTGTATTATCTTCCTGTATATAACAGAGCAGCTCTGTATTATCTCGCTGTATATAACAGAGCAGCGCTGTATTATCTCGCTGTATATAACAGAGCAGCGCTGTATTATCTCCCTGTATATAACAGAGCAGCGCTGTATTATCTCCCTGTATATAACAGAGCAGCGCTGTATTATCTCGCTGTATATAACAGAGCAGCGCTGTATTATCTCCCTGTATATAACAGATCAGCGCTGCATTATCTCCCTGTATATAACAGAGCAGCGCTGTATTATCTCGCTGTATATAACAGAGCAGCGCTGTATTATCTTCCTGTATATAACAGAGCAGCTCTGTATTATCTCGCTGTATATAACAGAGCAGCGCTGTATTATCTCGCTGTATATAACAGAGCAGCGCTGTATTATCTCGCTGTATATAACAGAGCAGCGCTGTATTATCTCCCTGTATATAACAGAGCAGCGCTGTATTATCTCGCTGTATATAACAGAGCAGCGCTGTATTATCTTCCTGTATATAACAGAGCAGCTCTGTATTATCTCGCTGTATATAACAGAGCAGCTCTGTATTATCTCGCTGTTTATAACAGAGCAGCGCTGTATTATCTCGCTGTATATAACAGAGCAGCGCAGTATTATCTCGCTGTATATAACAGAGCAGCGCTGTATTATCTTCCTGTATATAACAGAGCAGCTCTGTATTATCTCGCTGTATATAACAGAGCAGCGCTGTATTATCTCGCTGTATATAACAGAGCAGCGCAGTATTATCTCGCTGTATATAACAGAGCAGCGCAGTATTTTCTCGCTGTATATAACAGCAGCGCTGTATTATCTCGCTGTATATAACAGAGCAGCGCAGTATTATCTCGCTGTATATAACAGAGCAGCGCTTTATTATCTTCCTGTATATAACAGAGCAGCGCTGTATTATCTCGCTGTATATAACAGAGCAGCGCTGTATTATCTTCCTGTATATAACAGAGCAGCTCTGTATTATCTCGCTGTATATAACAGAGCAGCGCTGTATTATCTCCCTGTATATAACAGAGCAGCGCTGTATTATCTCGCTGTATATAACAGAGCAGCGCTGTGTTATCTCCCTGTATATAACAGAGCAGCGCTGTATTATGTCCCTGTATATAACAGAGCAGCGCTGTATTATCTCCCTGTATATAACAGAGCAGCGCTGTATTATCTCCCTGTATATAACAGAGCAGCGCTGCATTATCTCCCTGTATATAACAGAGCAGCGCTGTATTATCTCGCTGTATATAACAGAGCAGCGCTGTATTATCTCCCTGTATATAACAGAGCAGCGCTGTATTATCTCCCTGTATATAACAGAGCAGCGCTGTATTATCTCCCTGTATATAACTGAGCAGCGCTGTATTATCTCCCTGTATATAACAGAGCAGCGCTGTATTATCTCCCTGTATATAACAGATCAGCGCTGCATTATCTCCCTGTATATAACAGAGCAGCGCTGTATTATCTCGCTGTATATAACAGAGCAGCGCTGTATTATCTTCCTGTATATAACAGAGCAGCTCTGTATTATCTCGCTGTATATAACAGAGCAGCGCTGTATTATCTCGCTGTATATAACAGAGCAGCGCTGTATTATCTCGCTGTCTATAACAGAGCAGCGCTGTATTATCTCCCTGTATATAACAGAGCAGCGCTGTATTATCTCGCTGTATATAACAGAGCAGCGCTGTATTATCTTCCTGTATATAACAGAGCAGCTCTGTATTATCTCGCTGTATATAACAGAGCAGCTCTGTATTATCTCGCTGTATATAACAGAGCAGCGCTGTATTATCTCGCTGTATATAACAGAGCAGCGCAGTATTATCTCGCTGTATATAACAGAGCAGCGCTGTATTATCTTCCTGTATATAACAGAGCAGCTCTGTATTATCTCGCTGTATATAACAGAGCAGCGCTGTATTATCTCGCTGTATATAACAGAGCAGCGCAGTATTATCTCGCTGTATATAACAGAGCAGCGCAGTATTTTCTCGCTGTATATAACAGCAGCGCTGTATTATCTCGCTGTATATAACAGAGCAGCGCAGTATTATCTCGCTGTATATAACAGAGCAGCGCTGTATTATCTCCCTGTATATAGCAGAGCAGCGCTGTGTTATCTCCCTGTATATAACAGAGCAGCGCTGTATTATATCCCTGTATATAACAGAGCAGCGCTGTATTATCTCCCTGTATATAACAGAGCAGCGCTGTATTATCTCCCTGTATATAACAGAGCAGCGCTGTTTTATCTCCCTGTATATAACACAGCAGCGCTGTATTATCTCCCTGTATATAACAGAGCAGCGCTGTATTATCTCCCTGTATATAACAGAGCAGCGCTGTATTATCTCGCTGTATATAACAGAGCAGCGCTGCATTATCTCCTTGTATATAACAGAGCAGCGCTGTATTATCTCCCTGTATATAACAGAGCAACGCTGTATTAGCTCCGTGTATATAACAGAGCAGCGCTGTATTATCTCTGTGTATATAACAGAGCAGCGCTGTATTATCTCCCTGTATATAGCAGAGCAGCGCTGTATTATCTCCCTGTATATAACAGAGCAGTGCTGTATTATCTCCCTGTATATAACAGAGCAGCGCTGTATTATCTCCCTGTATATAACAGAGCAGTGCTGTATTATCTCCCTGTATATAACCGAGCATTGCTGTATTATGTCCCTGTATATAGCAGAGCAGCGCTGTATTATCTCCCTGTATATAACAGAGCAGCGCTGTATTATCTCCCTGTATATAGCAGGGCAGCGCTGTATTATCTCCCTGTATATAAAAGAGCAGCGCTGTATTATCTCCCTGTATATAACAGAGCAGCGCTGTATTATCTCCCTGTATATAACAGAGCAGCGCTGTATTATCTCCCTGTATATAACAGAGCAGCACTGTATTATCTCCCTGTATATAACAGAGCAGCGCTGTATTAGCTCCGTGTATATAACAGAGCAGCGCTGTATTATCTCCCTGTATATAACAGAGCAGTGCTGTATTATCTCCCTGTATATAACAAAGCAGCGCTGTATTATCTCCCTGTATATAACAGAACAGCGCTGTATTATCTCCCTGTATATAACAGAGCAGCGCTGTATTATCTCGCTGTATATAACAGAGCAGCGCTGTATTATCTCGCTGTATATAACAGAGCAGCGCAGTATTATCTCGCTGTATATAACAGCAGCGCTGTATTATCTCGCTGTATATAACAGAGCAGCGCAGTATTATCTCGCTGTATATAACAGAGCAGCGCAGTATTATCTCGCTTTATATAACAGAGCAGCGCTGTATTATCTCCCTGTATATAACAGAGCAGTGCTGTATTATCTCGCTGTATATAACAGAGCAGCGCTGTGTTATCTCCCTGTATATAACAGAGCAGCGCTGTATTATCTCCCTGTATATAACAGAGCAGCGCTGTATTATCTCCCTGTATATAACAGAGCAGCGCTGTATTATCTCCCTGTATATAACAGAGCAGCGCTGTATTATCTTGCTGTATATAACAGAGCAGCGCTGCATTATCTCCCTGTATATAACAGAGCAGCGCTGTATTATCTCCCTGTATATAACAGAGCAGCGCTGCATTATCTCCCTGTATATAACAGAGCAGCGCTGTATTATCTCCCTGTATATAACAGAGCAGCGCTGTATTATCTCCCTGCATATAACAGAGCAGCGCTGTATTATCTCCCTGTATATAACAGAGCAGCGCTGTATTATCTCCCTGTATATAACAGAGCAGCGCTGTATTATCTCCCTGTATATAACAGAGCAGCGCTGTATTATCTCCCTGTATATAACAAAGCAGCGCTGTATTATCTCGCTGTATATAACAGAGCAGCGCAGTATTATCTCGCTGTATATAACAGAGCAACGCTGTATTATCTCCGTGTATATAACAGAGCAGCGCTGTATTATCTCTGTGTATATAACAGAGCAGCGCTGTATTATCTCCCTGTATATAACAGAGCAGCGCTGTATTATCTCCCTGTATATAGCAGAGCAGCGCTGTATTATCTCCCTGTATATAACAGAGCATTGCTGTATTATGTCCCTGTATATAGCAGAGCAGCGCTGTATTATCTCCCTGTATATAACAGAGCAGCGCTGTATTATCTCTCTGTATATAGCAGAGCAGCGCTGTATTATCTCCCTGTATATAACAGAGCAGCGCTGTATTATCTCCCTGTATATAAAAGAGCAGCGCTGTATTATCTCCCTGTATATAACAGAGCAGCGCTGTATTAGCTCCGTGTATATAACAGAGCAGCGCTCTATTATCTCTGTGTATATAACAGTGCAGCACTGTATTATCTCCCTGTATATAACAGACCAGGTGTGTATTATCTCGCTGTATATAACAGAGCAGCGCTGTATTATCTCCCTGTATATAACAGAGCAGCGCTGTATTATCTCCCTGTATATAACAGAGCAGCGCTGTATTATCTCCCTGTATATAACAGAGCAGCGCTGTATTATCTCACTGTATATAACAAAGCAGCGCTGTGTTATCTCGCTGTATATAACAGAGCAGCGCAGTATTATCTCGCTGTATATAACAGAGCAGCGCTGTATTATCTCTGTGTATATAACAGAGCAGCGCTGTATTATCTCCGTGTATATAACAGAGCAGCGCTGTATTATCTCCCTGTATATAACAGAGCAGCGCTGTATTATCTCCCTGTATATAACAGAGCAGCGCTGTATTATCTCCCTGTATATTTAACAGAGCATTGCTGTATTATGTCCCTGTATATAGCAGAGCAGCGCTGTATTATCTCCCTGTATATAACAGAGCAGCGCTGTATTATCTCCCTGTATATAGCAGAGCAGCGCTGTATTATCTCCCTGTATATAACAGAGCAGCGCTGCATTATCTCCCTGTATATAACAGAGCAGCGCAGTATTATCTTGCTGTATATAACAGAGCAGCGCTGTATTATCTCCCTGTATATAACAGAGCAGCGCTGCATTATCTCCCTGTATATAACAGAGCAGCGCAGTATTATCTCGCTGTATATAACAGAGCAGCGCTGTATTATCTCCCTGTATATAACAGAGCAGCGCTGCATTATCTCCCTATATATAACAGAGCAGCGCTGTATTATCTCCCTGTATATAACAGAGCAGCGCTGTATTATCTCACTGTATATAACAAAGCAGCGCTGTATTATCTCGCTGTATATAACAGAGCAGCGCTGTATTATCTCGCTGTATATAACAGAGCAGCGCTGTATTATCTCTGTGTATATAACAGAGCAGCGCTGTATTATCTCCGTGTATATAACAGAGCAGCGCTGTATTATCTCCCTGTATATAACAGAGCAGAGCTGTATTATCTCCCTGTATATAACAGAGCAGCGCTGTATTATCTCCCTGTATATTTAACAGAGCATTGCTGTATTATGTCCCTGTATATAGCAGAGCAGCGCTGTATTATCTCCCTGTATATAACAGAGCAGCGCTGTATTATCTCCCTGTATATAGCAGAGCAGCGCTGTATTATCTCCCTGTATATAACAGAGCAGCGCTGCATTATCTCCCTGTATATAACAGAGCAGCGCAGTATTATCTTGCTGTATATAGCAGAGCAGCGCTGTATTATCTCCCTGAATATAACAGAGCAGCGCTGCATTATCTCCCTGTATATAACAGAGCAGCGCAGTATTATCTCGCTGTATATAACAGAGCAGCGCTGTATTATCTCGCTGTATATAACAGAGCAGCGCTGCATTATCTCCCTGTATATAACAGAGCAGCGCAGTATTATCTCGCTGTATATAACAGAGCAGCGCTGCATTATCTCCCTGTATATAACAGTACTCTGTGTAAGAAGCCAGTTGGTCATTTACTTTCACAATCAAATAAATATTATTGTGATCCATAACAGGCCCATGCGACCAATCAGCTGCCGCCCAGGAATGTCCGGTACATGTTGTAGATATTTCCGAGGCGGACATCTCACTCACAGCTCCGCCCTCTGCGCACAGACTCATCCCCTGTGCCAGTGCCTATGCAGATAGCTGGCATCAGGAAATGAGAAACACTGTGTATAAATCTGTGTGCCCACCATCTCCTCGCTGGCAGTGTAAGTGTTAACTGAGCGACCCCCCTGGGCCATCACTAAGACGGCGCAGTCCATCAGAGCCCAGTGTAACGTTACCTGACCTGGGATAATTACTAGTACATTGCCTATAATTACGCCTCTGTAGTTGGCAGCGGGTCACGATGGGAGAGGGTGATAGTGGCGTCCTCTCATGCAGATCCTGCCACATTACCATCCACTCAATGGCTGCTGTAACCCAACTCCGCATGGAGGGAGGGAGGGAGGGAAGTCACCCTACTTAGCATATTCCTAGTGCCTACAGTGGGGAGACCTGACACAATCTGACTACATCGGAAAGGTCACAGAAATGCCACCGGGCGGCCCTCTCAGGGATTAACATGACAGGCCTGTCATTCTGTGCCAGCCTGACACTCCGGCACACTTAACCCTTCCTGAACCCACAGCTCCAAACACGTCCTCCTCCGGAACATACCTGGTGGGCCTCTGACCCCCATCACACAAGTCTCTCCGACCCCCACAGCACCACCGCACAGGTCCCTCCGACCCCCACAGCACCACACACATGCCTCTTACCACCACCGCACAGGTCCCTCCGACCCCCACAGCACCACACACATGCCTCTGACCCCCACCACACCACCGCACAGGTCCCTCCGACCCGCACAGCACCACACACATGCCTCTGACCCCCACCACACCACCGCACAGGTCCCTCCGACCCCCACAGCACCACACACATGCCTCTGACCACCACCGCACAGGTCCCTCCGACCCCCACAGCACCACACACATGCCTCTGACCCCCACCACACCAACGCACAGGTCCCTCCGACCCGCACAGCACCACACACATGCCTCTGACCCCCACCACACCACCGCACAGGTCCCTCACACCCCCACTCCACCACACACATGCCTCTGACCCCCACCACACCACCGCACAGGTCCCTCCAACCCCCACAGCACCACACACATGCCTCTGACCCCCCCACCACACCACCGCACAGGTTCCTCCGACCCCCACAGCACCACACACATGCCTCTGACCCCCACCACACCACCGCACAGGTCCCTCACACCCCCACTCCACCACACACATGCCTCTGACCCCCACCACACCACCGCACAGGTCCCTCCAACCCCCACAGCACCACACACATGCCTCTTACCCCCACCACACCACCGCACAGGTCCCTCCGACCCCCACAGCACCACACACACATTGGCCAAGAAATATTTGCCCACCAACCAGCTTCACGGTGACCTCATTTCTGGTGGTTCTCTAATGCTAAGTTTGAATCTGGGGCGCAGAACCCCAAAAAGGCCAGCATAAGCAAGTCACCCCAGGACAGCACACAAGTGAAAAAAAAGTGTACTAATAAGAAAGTAGCAGAAGTTAGAGGTTAAAAAGTGAAGTGCTAGAGAAAATATAATATTAGTGAAAATAAATAGTGCTAAATCAATGTTAGGGTGTGCCACCCCGAAAGCATCTCGGTTACACCAACCCAAGGGGAGCCGCGCCCCAAATCCATCTCCAAGACTAGCAATTAGTGTACATTTTTAGGTCTTACCTTCATTGTGCCCTCAGTTTGCAGTCTGTGGCTACCAGGAACCAAGCTGGTGAAATAATATTCACATCAGGTGGGCGGGGTGCTACTCTAAGTGGAAGGAGTCCCAACCTTCAGGTGTACACAATGTTAGCTTATGGGGGGGGGGGGGATCGTAGAATGCACACCCGATATCCATGAGGTGCTATCCTGCTGGGACTTGTAGTTCTGCAAAGAAAGACATGTGGTGCAGATGCACACTCCATATTAATAATCAAATCAGTCAATAATAGAGGTTCTTGGTATATTCATTGTGTGAATGCCCTGGGGTGACTGGCTTATGCTGGCCTTTTTGGGATTCCGCGCCCCGGATTCAAACATAGTATTAGGGACCCACCAGAAATGAGGTCACCGTGAAGCTGGTTGGTGGGCAAATATTTCTTGGCCAATGAATATACCAAGAACCTCTACTATTGATTAATTTTGATTAATAATATGGAGTGTGCATCTGCACCACGTGGTTTTCTTTGCAGAACTACAAGTCCCAGCATGATAGCACCTCATGTAAATTGGGTGTGCATTCTAAGATCCCCCCCCCCATAAACCACCACACACATGCCTCTGGCCCCCACTACACCACCGGAAGGTTTATCTGACCCCACAACACCACACACATGCCTCTGGCCCCCACCACACCACCGTACAGGTCCCACCAACCCCACAGCACCACACACATGCCTCTGGCCCCCACTCCACCACACACATGCCTCTAACCCCCACCACATCACCGCACAGGTCACACCGACCCCCAAACCACCACACACATGCCTCTGACCTCCACCACACCACCACACAGGTCCCTCCGACTCCCACAGCACCACACACATGCCACTGGCCCCCACCACACCACCGCACAGGTCCCTCCGACCCCCACAGCACCACACACATGCCTCTGACCCCCACCACACCACCGCACAGGTCCATCCGACCCCCACAGCACCACACACATGCCTCTGACCCCCACCACACCACCGCACAGGTCCCTCCGACCCCCACAGCACCACACACATGCCTCTGACCCCCACCACACCACCGCACAGGTCCCACCGACCCCCAAACCACCACACACATGCCTCTGACCCCGACCACACCACCGCACAGGTCCCACCGACCCCACAGCACCACACATATGCCTCTGGCCCCCACCACACCACCGTACAGGTCCCACCAACCCCACAGCACCACACACATGCCTCTGGCCCCCACTCCACCACACACATGCCTCTAACCCCCACCACACCACCGCACAGGTCCATCCGACCCCCACAGCACCACACACATGCCTCTGGCCCCCACTCCACCACACACATGCCTCTGGCCCCCACTCCACCACACACATGCCTCTAACCCCCACCACATCACCGCACAGGTCCCACCGACCCCCAAACCACCACACACATGCCTCTAACCCCCACCACATCACCGCACAGGTCCCACCGACCCCCACAGCACCACACACATGCCTCTGGCCCCCACTCCACCACACACATGCCACTGGCCCCCACCACATCACCGCACAGGTCCCACCGACCCCCAAACCACCACACACATGCCTCTGACCCTCACCACACCACCGCACAGGTCCCACCGACCCCACAGCACCACACACATGCCTCTGACCCCCACCACACCACCGCACAGGTCCCACCAACCCCACAGCACCACACGCATGCCTCTGGCCCCCACTCCACCACACACATGCCACTGGCCCCCACCACACCACCGCACAGGTCCATCCGACCCCCACTCCACCACACACATGCCTCTGGCCCCCACCACACCACCGCACAGGTCCCACCAACCCCACAGCACCACACACATGCCTCTGGCCCCCACTCCACCACACACATGCCACTGGCCCCCACCACATCACCGCACAGGTCCCTCCGACTCCCACAGCACCACACACATGCCACTGGCCCCCACCACACCACCGCACAGGTCCCTCCAACCCCCACAGCACCACACACATGCCTCTGGCCCCCACCACACCACCGCACAGGTCCCACCAACCCCACAGCACCACACACATGCCTCTGGCCCCCACTCCGCCACACACATGCCTCTGACCCCCACCACACCACCGCACAGGTCCCACTGACCCCACAGCACCACATACATGCCTCTGACCCTCACCACACCACCGCACAGGTCCCACCGACCCCACAGCACCACACACATGCCTCTGACCCCCACCACACCACCGCACAGGTCCCACTGACCCCACAGCCCCACATACATGCCTCTGACCCTCACCACACCACCGCATAGGTCCCACCGACCCCACAGCACCACACACATGCCTCTGACCACCACTACACCACCGCACCGATTTTTGTCTTTAGCAAATTTCCCAAGCTCTGTGGATATACTGTGTGTGTGTGTATATATATATATATATATATGTATAATTGTGCAAAAACGCTGGCACTCAACTCCAGAAGGATACTTTTTGCCCGGTGCCTTCAGTATAAGTACAGGCAATGCTGTCCCATGTAGATAATAGGAGAAGACTGTGTCACTCGGGACTGGTTCAATAACAAACAACTAATAGCCAGACAATGGTTATGTTGACGTTTCAGCCCTCAGGCTTTTATCATGTAAGCTGTTTTGTTAAAGGCCTGAGGGCTGAAACGTCAACTTAACCATTGTCTGGCTATGAGTTGTTTGTTATTGAACCAGTCCCGAGTGACGCAGTCTTCTCCTATTATATATATATATATATATATATATACATATATATATATATATATATATATATATATATATATATATAAGTCGGTTTGTTCGGCACTCTCGTTGAAAAGGGGAATTCGCTGGTGCCTTCCTCAGTAGGGGTATATAGCAAAATTCACCGGGTATTTCTACACCAAAGAATCAGGCGGCACTCAGACTTGTGGAGCAACACATAATTTTATGCCATCAACGTTTCAAGGCCGGGTTGGCCTTTTCATCAGGATGCGTGCTATAAAGTGCAATAGTGCTAGATAGAAGAATAGAAAGAAACGGAGCTGTGTGCTCTCTTACCTACAGTATATGTAGCAGCGTGCTGTAATGTCTACGGGAGCCGGCGTGTGTGAGGTCCACTTCCTGGAACCCGACTCCGCTCCGCTACGCTTGGCCGTTGTCTAGGTAACCCTAGATGCTTCCTCCTCACAGCCGCCCCGCTGTAGACAAACTGAGTATGACCAACTTTCAAACTAGTTGGATAAAAAAGTGTAAAACCAAAGTGAAACATTTAAAAACGTGTGAGTAAAAGCTGCTGACATATTACTAGACAATATCATAGAAAGTGATTAAGAGAAAACATGGAGCATGGTGCAAAAGACAAGACATTTTAGAATAAATGACATTTCATAACATAGGTATAAAAACCGGATCAAAGATATATTATATGGGGATTCGAGAGCAGATATCCAGGAGCTTCATGTACTATCACAGTTCGCAGGTATATGGAGGTTTCAAATAAACACGTTCCACGCAATTTTCTCGTTCAGTCCCATTGGAGATAGGGAATTTACTTTAAAGATCCACTCTGATTCTCGCTGGTGTAACAGTTTATGACGATCTCCTCCACGGCAGAGAGGAGGGATGTGGTCGATTATCATGCTGCGTAAATTTGCCAAACTGTGTCCACACTGTTAAAGTGTCGGGCGACTGGTTGTTCAATTTTTTGTCCTGATAAACTTGCATTTATGGCAGAGCGGTGAAGTGCCATGCGCTCTCTGAAGGTTCTTATTGTTTGTCCAACATAGTACTTATTGCATGGGCATATGATTAAATAGACTATGAATTGTGACTTGCAAGAAAGGACATGCTTGATTTTGAATTTTTGTGCAGTCTGTGGGTGTTGGAATTCACTGCCAGTGAGCATAGTGCTGCAGGTGGTGCACGACGGACATCGGTAACAACCATTTTTTTTGTGTTGGATGTTAAACAAATTTTTTGGGAGATCTGGGGTGATATTGGTTCTCACCAGTATGTCTCTCAGGTTACGTCCGCGGCGGTAACTGGGCAATATTGTTTTATGTGCAAAACATGGCAGACTGTTGTCACTGGATACGATAGGCCATACAGCATGTGCCGCTCTGGGTAGCACTTGGCTACCTGGGGTGTAAGTTGTTACAAACGGTACTTTCTGGAAGGTGGATTTTTTTGGGCCTGAATTTAAGAGCTGTTCTCTAGGAATTTGCATCACCTGTGATTTGTATTTTTGCAGTAAATTCAAGTCATATCCACGTTGTAGAAATTTTGTGATCATTTTGTCCAGATTAGTCTCAAGGGTGGATCGGTCACTAATAATGCGTGCAACACGGATCATTTGGGATTTTGGTAATCCTTTTTTCAATGAGGGGGGATGATAGCTACTGTATTGCAGAAGGGTATTTCTATCTGTCTCTTTGTGGTACAGCGAGGTCGCGATGCCATGATTTGTTTTCTTAAGAGTCACATCTAAATAGTTGATTGTATCACTGCTGATAGTATGGGTAAATTTAATCGGATTGTCCAACTGATTGATGTGTTCGATGAGATTGGTCAATTGCACTGCGTCTCCGGACCAGATCATTAGCAGATCATCTATATATCTGGTATATAGAAGGATTTGGGAACTGATGGCATGATCCATAAAGAAAAAATTGTGTTCTTGTTCGAACATATATATATTCGCAAGGGCTGGCGAGATGTTAGAGCCCATGGAGCAGCCTGTAAGCTGCAGATAGTAATTGCCATTATGGATAAAATAATTTTTGGTAAGTGTTAGTTCCAATAGTTCCAGATATAGGGAGATGTCCAGTGCTGTGAAGTTCACTCTATGTAAGAAAGTTCTCATGGCGGCGATAGCTTGCATGTGTGGTATGACAGTATAGAGGTTTTTTACATCCAATGTGCACAATAATGCTTCATTGGGTAGTTTTGGAAGGTTTTGAAGTTTGCAGAGTAGTTGGGTTGTATCTTTCAAGTAAGTCCTTTGGGTGGTGACGAATGGTTGTATCAAAACGTCCAAAAATTGCGATATTGGCTGATATAATGATTTTTGGGCAGATATAATTGGCCGACAGGGGGGGTTCAGAGGGTCTTTGTGGATTTTTGGTACTGTGTATAACACTGGTGATACTGGAAATTCGGTGGTTAAGGTGTTATATACTTTGTTGCTGAACAGCGAATTTTGATGGGCTTGTTTAAGTACAGTATCCAGTTCTTTTTTAAAGACCATCGTGGGGTCCCCTGGTAGTTTTCTATACGTGGACGTATCTGCTAGTAGCGCATCAATATTGGCAATATATGTAGAAGTATCCTGCACAACAATTGCCCCGCCTTTGTCTGCCGGGCGAATTGTTATATTGGGTTAGGTTTTTTAGAGCTTTTGCCTCATTGCGATCCATGTTAGAATGTTTTTTTGGTGCATTCTTGTCAAACCTTGTGACAGCTTCATCCACTATTCGGGTGAATGTTTTCATGGAAGCATTATGGGATTGGGGATCAAAGGTGGAGTGTGCGTGTTTTTTTAAAAAAGCATCGTGGATATCTGTGCTGGGGTTTATATGATGTTGGAAAAATTCTTTGACTCTGAGGGATCGGTTGAATTTATGTAAGTCCACTTTCCATTTGAATTGGTCATGTTTGTTGGATGGTACAAATGAAAGGCCACGGTTAAGGACTTTCTGCTCATCAGGGGAAAGAGGGTGGGAAAGAAAGTTAAAAATTAAGGTTTCTTCTTGTTTGTATTTCTGGCCGGTTTTGCAGAGCCGCTTCGATTGCCCCCCTCTCCTCGTCCGCCTGCTGTAGTTGCTCCGGTGCGGGTCCGGGTCAGCCGACCTAAAGGGACCGCAGAGTGTGCGTTGTCGTCGGAGTCTTCAAGAGCAAAGTCACTATCACTTGTATATTTGCTTTGGTCTCTCGATTGTCGCTCCCTCCAATTCTGTCTGGTTTGGAATCTACCGCGGGCTCGGGGAGGTGCAGTACCACTGAGCCAGCGGTATACCCGGCCATCCTCGTAGTCCGATTGGACAGTAGCCCATTTCTTCTTTTTAAATTTTTCTAAGTCCCTTTTATGTGCTTCTATTTGGGACTCCATCTTTTCCCACATGGGCTGTATTTTTTTGTCGAGAAGATAAGGTGCTTGATCTTGGCGTGCTTCCAGTAGTTTTGCTCTAGTGGTTTTAAGAATGTTGCTCGATTCTTCAATAACCAGGACCATGAGGTCCTGGCTACATTTATTTAATATAGAAATCCACTTAAGGCAAAATTGTGGATTGTTTCGTCCAATCGTCGGCATATTGTTAATGCGGAAGCCGCGTGGGATCATTTGGGCTCTATAATAATCGGACAAGGTCGATCCATGAAGATTAAAGTCAATTTCCTTTTTAGATAGTTTAAGCAGGGTATTATAGATATCCTCCGCAGTTTTTGATTGTTGCAGAGGTATTTCATCTGCTTTGAATAGTATGGATTGCACATACTCTGGCGTATAGGACAGGGTTTCATGAAGGTGTTTCTGGATTTCCACAAACGATATCCCATCTTGTGCTTGCTGGTCCATGTTTGAAAAGTGCAACAGTGTTAATAAAGTGCACAGTGTCAAGTGATACAGTGTAGTCGTGGAGTAAGAAGATCACAGCATCCGTAGTTACTGTTGAACGATCAGCAGGGTAAGTCAATGGGCAACAGGATAAAGTCAGTGGTGCCGTAACACGTATGGGGGCTGTAAACCAGCTTTTACTCACACGTTTTTAAATGTTTCACTTTGGTTTTACACTTTTTTATCCAACTAGTTTGAAAGTTGGTCGTACTCAGTTTGTCTACAGCGGGGCGGCTGTGAGGAGGAAGCATCTAGGGTTACCTAGACAATGGCCAAGCGTAGCGGGGCGGAGTCGGGTTCCAGGAAGTGGACCTCACACACGCCGGCTCCCGTAGACATTACAGCACGCTGCTACATATAGGTAAGAGAGCACACAGCTCCGTTTCTTTCTATTCTTCTATCTAGCACTATTGCACTTTATAGCACGCATCCTGATGAAAAGGCCAACCCGGCCTTGAAACGTTGATGGCATAAAATTATGTGTTGTTTGCACTAATACAAAGAACTGCTCCACAAGTCTGAGTGCCGCCTGATTCTTTGGTGTAGAAATACCCGGTGAATTTTGCTATATATATATATATATATATATATATATATATATATATATATATATATATATATATATATATATATATATATATATATAGTAGAAAGTAATGGATTCAATAAACTGCGGCATTCCACGATTTTGATAAAAATGCTGTATTAAAGTGACCAACGTTTCAGGGCGACATGAGCCACTTTTTCAAGGTGTAACGGTTATTCCGCATATTTTCAAAATCGTTGAGTGCCGCAGTTTATTGAATCCATTACTGTCTACTACAAACAGTGCCTGGAGGCTCCCACGGCAGCTGGACCAGTATATCACACACACACACACACACTGGGTATAGCCCTTAGTCTCTGAGCAGCGCCGCTGGCCGTACCCTCCACCAGCCCTGGCCATCCGCCATTATTACGCTGATCCTCTCTGGACAGACAATATTCTTATCTCCCCGGTCAGTGCAGATTCTTACGCTGCGTTCTCTGAAACCCCGGAGTAAATAGACAGAGAACGGTCCCTTCATGCGGCAGGTGGGGGGTCAGAGCTGTAACGGGGCAGCGGAGCGTGAACGCCACATTTATGCTCTATTTAGATACAGGAGATTAGCTGTAAGTCGCTGTTTGCGCAGATGCTGCGATGCGATCCCCACATGTGGACGCAAAGGAACTAAAATGTCATTAACCAGACAGGAAACGAGGAACAATAATATCTCGTTAGCAGTAACGACCTAATCTTACAGCTCACAGCAGCCGGAGACGCATATAACGTAATGCCACATTCTCTATCATATAATATGCAGATTTATGTAAAACCAAATAAGAGCAAGCATATGTCATTATGTAATGGTTCCTTTCCTCCATTCCCATCTTCCCCAGCGCAGAAATTCCGCACGGCATAATCCAAATGATGAATATAGGCAGACTGGTACTGGTGGCAGGGTAGGGAAGTGTGCATGGGGGTAGGTGGCATGCAGTGGAAGCAGGAGAGGCAGGTGTGCAGGATGGTCAGTATGTACTGGTGTATCTGTCTCCCTTTCACCCACTCTCTACTTGTCACTTCTGCCTCCCCAGTCACCTACTGACTCCGAAATCACCATGCACTTGTAAGCACTAGCACTGCGCACTTCCCCTCTAGGTTAGGCTGCACGTCCTTACCTCGTCCTTTTGGATGGGGTAGGACAATTTTTCACACCCCCACCCCGGCCTTCTGGCTGGGGTCCTCTTTATTATTTATTTCTCTTCTCTCTCAACGTACATGCACTTTTCACGTTTTCTGTTTTCTGTAGTGTCACTGCTTTTTTTGGGTTGTGTGGTTGACACTTATGGGCCTACCATTCCCCAATGTACTGAAGCTCTCATCCTTCTGGGGAGAGCTTCGGTCCCCTCGAGGGCGACCCAGAGCCGCAAGGCGGAGGGAAGCCTAACGTGGGTCTCTCCAAACCTTCGGGTGCGGAGGACCCACCGTCCTGACCCTTCCGGGGGTTGAGGAAGTGGACCCACCTACTGCCTCAGTCACCTACTGCCTCCCTGTCACACTGACCTCCCCAGTCACCTACTGCCTCCCTGTCACCCCTACCTCCCCAGTCACCTACTGCCTCACTGTCACCTACTGCCTCCCTGTCACCCCTACCTACCCAGTCACCTACTGCCTCCCTGTCACCCCTACCTCCCCAGTCACCTACTGCCTCCCTGTCACCCTTACCTCCCCAGTCACTTACTGCCTCCCTGCCACCCCTACCTCCCCAGTCACCTACTGCCTCCCTGTCACCCCTACCTCCCCAGTCACCTACTGCCTCCCTGTCACCCCTACCTCCCCAGTCACCTACTGCCTCCCTGTCACCCATACCTCCCCAGTCACCTACTGCCTCCCTGTCACCCCTACATTCCAAGTCACTTACTGCCTTCCTGTCACCTACTGCTTGCCTGTCACCTACTGCCTCCCTGTCACCCCTACCTCCCCAGTCACCTACTGCCTCCCTGTCACCCTTACCTCCCCAGTCACTTACTGCCTCCCTGTCACCCCTACCTCCCCAGTCACCTACTGCCTCCCTGTCACCCTTACCTCCCCAGTCACTTACTGCTTCACTGTCACCCCTACCTCCCCAGTCACCTACTGCCTCCCTGTCACCCTTACCTTCCCAGTCACCTAATGCCTCCCTGTAACCCCTACCTCCCCAGTCACCTACTGCCTCCCTGTCACCTCTGCCTCCCCAGTCACCTACTGCCTCCCTGTCACCCCTGCCTTCCCAGTCACCTACTTCCCCCTCTGTCACCCCTGCCTCCCCAGTCACCTACTGCCTCCCAGTCACCCCTGCCTTCCCAGTCACCTACTTCCCCCCTGTCACCTCTGCCTCCCCAGTCACCTACTGCCTCCTTGTCACCCCTGCCTCCCCAGTCACCTACTTCCCCCTGTCACCTACTGCCTCCCCAGTCACCTACATCCCTCTGTCACCCTTACCTCCCCAGTGCCCTACTCCCCCCGTCACCCCTGCCTCCCCAGTCACCTACTGCCTCCCTGTCACCCCTACCTCCCCAGTCATCTACTTCCCCCCTGTCACCCCTGCCTCCCCAGTCACCTACTTCCCCCCTGTCACCCCTGCCTCCCCTGTCACCTACTGCCTCCCTGTCACCCCTGCCTCCCCTGTCACCTACTTCCCCCCTGTCACCCCTGCCTCCCCAGTCACTTACTGCCTCCCTGTCACCCCTGCCTCCCCTGTCACCTACTTCCCCCGTCACCCCTGCCTCCCCTGTCACCTACTTTCCCCCTGTCACCTACTTCACCCCTGTCACCCCTGCCTCCCCAGTCATCTACTGCCTCCCTAGGTACCCACTACCTCCCTGTCATCCCTTCTTCCCAGTTACCTGCTATCTCTGTCACATCTGCCTCCCCTGTCACCTACTGCCTCCCACTATCTGTCACAATATAAATAAAGGATAATAATAATAATAATAATAATAATAATAATAATAATGTTCCACTTTGCTGGTATCCCCCAAAACAGATGTTCTAAGCTGATTTCTCCTAGAATTACTGACACGTAGACACTGTATTCCCTTGAGATCACCTTATTGTAGTTTCTTTGGGGTCTATATACTAAGCCTTGAACGGAGACAGAGTAAAGAGAGATAAAGTAGCAGCAACCACTTAATAACTACCATGTTACAGCATATGTGATAATTATGTATGCGGTAGCCGGCGATAGGGGGCGGTAAGGGGGCGCGGATGTTAGAGCATCCCCCAATAACTGCCATGTTACAGAGATTTAGCTGGTTGGCTGGAAATTTGTCCCTCTCCACTTTATCTCTCTCCCAGGCTTAGTAAATACACCCCATTTTGGGGGAAATGTACAAAATGAGGGATTACGGCTGATCCGCGGTACGACCGGGATCAGACGTAATCGGCCTAAGAATTGCGTATTCACCTGATTGGTATTTTCCGATGACAGCGATGCTTTTCTGTAAAAAATATAAATATTAATTAAATAAATGGGAAAAAACCAGCGTGGGGGTTCGCTGGCCCGGCAATAACCAGCCCCGGGCTCATTGAGTCAGTCCTGGTTGCAGAAATACGGGGGGGGGGGAAAGTTGGGGTCCTGTATTTCTAGAACCAGCAACAGGCAGCAGGGTAGTAGGAGGTCACCCGTATTTTGTAAACCAGCACCGGGCCCAAAAAGCCAGCAGGGTAATGCCACAGCCGGGGGAAACCTTTTATACAAGCTCCCCCGGCCAAAGCATTAACCCCCTGACTGGTCAGCCTGGCCCAGGACCCTGAGGGAGTGGGGACTTCTGTGGTGGGAACCGCCCGTAAAAACCCATGTTTATCTTTAACATGGGTGTCTGTGGAGGCACGAACAGCCAATCAGCCGTGGAGGTCCCCCATAGCCCGCTCCTGATTGGCTAGGGGAGTACCCAATGTATGACATCACCAGGAAATCCCACAGTTCGGGGGTGGAACCGCACGTGCAAACACACCTGTATCTCCTCCAGTGCATATGGTGTTGGGACAGTCGAATTGTTATTGTTTAACACGTGGATTCCGGCTTTGGAACGAAGAGGACGCAATCTACACCGGATGGGATGCGGAGTATAATTTATTTCCTCAGTTACCCTATGGATTCTACTGGAGAAGAGGACGCGCCTACGGTGGGCCCTATAGGTAAGTATGTATGAGTGATTGTAGTATGTATTAAAGTTTTATTTGGCTATTGGTTATGTTTTAGAACTATAAGATCCCGCATGCTGAGACTTGTGGTTCGCTAAGTGGATGAACGAGGTTTTTTTTTTTCACTTACAACCCTTTACTGACTTATCAGCTTCAGGCCTATATGCCTGGAAAATGGGGAGCATTATATAGGTGTATGTTTGGCAAAATTACCGTCTGTATTTAGCATACGGACTGATAGGGGTGAAATCCATTCGTACAACAAAATACAAATGAATATACCATTGTAAAAGAATACGAACAGCTGAACACTGGCCTTAGTAAATATGTTTATTCGTAGCCAAATCGATCTTAGTGCATATCCCCCATTGTCTGCTATGGGGAAGTCAGGGTGGACAAAATTCCCCAGAACCCAAGCTGTTGGACGGAGACTCTTATTGGGCAAACTGAGACCCTTTGGGGACATTTCTCTTTTCTCCTGACATAGGGGCACATTTATCAAGATCGCATTTACAATGCGTTCTGGGCGGAATATTACCACCCAGGATCGCATTGTAAAATGCGATCATATCACTGGAATGTATGACCTGCTGTGCGCAGGGACAGGGCTCCGTAAGGAGCCCGCCCCTGTGATAGCCGGAAGCCGGGGGGTCAGCGCATGCGCAGTTATGAGCTGACCCCCGCCGGCCCCTTTTACCGCACTTACCCGCTCGGGCAGTGCGATGTGTAGCCATAGGCTACAGTGGGCTATCGCCATTATAGAATTAGAAAAAGTCCAAAGGCGAGCAACAAAGCTTATTAGGGGAATGGAGAATTTAAGCTACGGGGAGAGATTAGGCAATTTGGGACTATTTACATTAGAAAAGAGACGTTTAAGGGGGGACATGCTCAACATGTACAAGTATATCAAGGGCCATTATAAGGAACTGTCACACACCCTCTTTTCTACTAGAAAGGAATCTAGGACGCGAGGGCATGAGTATAGATTAGAAGAAAAAAGATTTGATTCAGCTAGTAGAAATAATTTCTTTACGGTCAGAACAGTCAAACTCTGGAACTCTCTTCCCAGAGAGGTGGTAATGGCTGGCTCATTAAATGCGTTCAAGGCAAAGTTGGACAAACATTTACAGGAGAAAAACATCCATGGGTACAAATAAGAAATATAATTTGTCTGTAAAATACCAGAACCTACCAGATCAGCAATGGATATCTATACCAGGTTGAACTAGATGGACGCAAGTCTTTTTTCAGCCTTACCTACTATGTAACTATGTAACTAAGTGCACAGGAGTGCTTATACAATGAGATATCGCATGGGTTCGCACAGCGTGTATAGTGCTGTGTGATGACCATATGAAGTGACCATCGCACAGCACTATACATTAGAAAGGAATCTAGGACGCGAGGGCATGAGTATAGATTAGAAGAAAAAAGATTTCATTCAGCTAGTAGAAAGAATTTCTTTACGGTCAGAACAGTCAAACTCTGGAACTCTCTTCCCAGAGAGGTGGTAACGGCTGGCTCATTAAATGCGTTCAAGGCAAAGTTGGACAAACATTTACTGGAGAAAAACATCCATGGGTACAAATAAGAAATATAATCTGTCTGTAAAATACCAGAACCTACCAAATCAGCAATGGATATCTATACCAGGTTGAACTAGATGGACACAAGTCTTTTTTCAGCCTTACCTACTATGTAACTATATGTAACACACATGTCACATGAGTCGGTACTTTATGCAGTACTGTCAAACACGTGTCACATGAGGTGGTACTTTCTGCAGTACTGTCACACTAGTGTCGCATGAGGCGGTACTTTCTGCAGTACTGTCACACACGTGTCACATGAGGCGGTACTTTCTGCAGTAGTGTCACACTAGTGTCGCATGAGGCGGTACTTTCTGTAGTATTGTCACACACATGTCACATGAGGCGGTACTTTCTGCAGTATTGTCACACACGTCACAAGAGCCAGTACTTTCTGCAGTACTGTCCCACACATGTCACATGAGGCGGTACCTTCTGCAGTACTGTCACACACATGTCACAAGAGGCAGTACTTTCTGCAGTATTGTCACTAACGTGTCACATTAGGCGGTACTTTCTGTAGTATTGTCACATACGTGTCACATGAGGCGGTACTTTCTGCAGTATTATCACACACATGTCACATGAGGCAGTACTTTCTGTAGTATTGTCCACACACGTGTCACATGAGGTCTGTACTTTCTGTAGTATTGTCACAAACGTGTCACATGACGCGTTTCTTCTGCAGTATTGTGACACGTGGCAAATGAGGCAGTACTTTCTGCAGTATTGTCACACACGTGTCACATGAGGTGGTATTTTCTGCAGTACTGTCACACACGTGTCATATGAGGCGGTACTTTCTGTAGTATTGTCACACATGTGTCACATGAGGCAGTACTTTCTGTAGTATAGTCACACACGTGTCACATGAGGCCGTACTTTCTGCAGTATTGTCATATACGTGTCACATGAGGCAGTACTTTCTGCAGTATTGTCATATACGTGTCACATGAGGCAGTACTTTCTGCAGTATTGTCACACACGTGTCATATGAGGCGGTACTTTCTGCAGTACTGTCACACACGTGTCACATGAGGCGGCACTTTCTGCACTACTGTCACACACGTGTCATATGAGGCGGTACTTTCTGTAGTATTGTCACACACGTGTCACGTGAGGCCGTATTTTCTGCAGTATTGTCATATACGTGTCACATGAGGCAGTACTTTCTGCAGTATTGTCATATACGTGTCACATGAGGCAGTACTTTCTGCAGTATTGTCACACACGTGTCATATGAGGCGGTACTTTCTGCAGTACTGTCACACACGTGTCACATGAGGCGGTACTTTCTGCAGTACTGTCACACACGTGTCACATGAGGCGGTACTTTCTGCAGTACTGTAACACACATGTCACATGAGTTGGTACTTTCTGCAGTACTGTCACACACATGTCACAAGAGGCAGTACTTTCTGCAGTATTGTCACTAACGTGTCACATTAGGCAGTACTTTCTGTAGTATTGTCACATACGTGTCACATGAGGCGGTACTTTCTGCAGTATTATCACACACATGTCACATGAGGCGGTACTTTCTATAGTATTGTCCACACACGTGTCACATGAGGTCTGTACTTTCTGTAGTATTGTCACAAACGTGTCACATGACACGTTTCTTCTGCAGTATTGTGACACGTGGCAAATGAGGCAGTACTTTCTGCAGTATTGTCACACACACGTGTCACATGAGGTGGTATTTTCTGCAGTACTGTCACACACGTGTCATATGAGGCGGTACTTTCTGTAGTATTGTCACACATGTGTCACATGAGGCAGTACTTTCTGTAGTATAGTCACACAAGTGTCACATGAGGCCGTACTTTCTGCAGTATTGTCATATACGTGTCACATGAGGCAGTACTTTCTGCAGTATTGTCATATACGTGTCACATGAGGCAGTACTTTCTGCAGTATTGTCACACACGTGTCATATGAGGCGGTACTTTCTGCAGTACTGTCACACACGTGTCACATGAGGCGGCACTTTCTGCAGTACTGTCACACACGTGTCATATGAGGCGGTACTTTCTGTAGTATTGTCACACATGTGTCTCATGAGGCAGTACTTTCTGTAGTATAGTCACAAACGTGTCACGTGAGGCCGTATTTT
This sequence comes from Crinia signifera, assembly GCF_055691185.1. NCBI lineage: Eukaryota > Metazoa > Chordata > Amphibia > Anura > Myobatrachidae > Crinia > Crinia signifera. The sequence continues at coordinate 79,790 of NW_028142128.1, forward strand.
CTGAAGTATTGTCATATACGTGTCACATGAGGCAGTACTTTCTGCAGTATTGTCACACACGTGTCATATGAGGCGGTACTTTCTGCAGTACTGTCACACACGTGTCACATGAGGTGGTACTTTCTGCAGTACTGTCACACACGTGTCACATGAGGCGGTACTTTCTGCAGTACTGTAACACACATGTCACATGAGTTGGTACTTTCTGCAGTACTGTCACACACATGTCACATGAGGCAGTACTTTCTGTAGTATTGTAACACACGTGTCGCATGAGGCGGTACTTTCTGCAGTACTGTGACACACGTGTCATATGAGGCGGTACTTTCTGTAGTATTGTCACACACGTGTCGCATGAGGCGGTACCTTCTGCAGTACTGTCACATACGTGTCACATGAGGTGGTACTTTCTGCAGTACTGTCACACATGTGTCACATGAGGTCTGTACTTTCTGCAGTACTGTCACACACGTGTCACATGAGGCGGTACTTTCTGCAGTACTGTCACACACGTGTCACTTGAGGCGGTACTTTCTGCAGTACTGTCACACACATGTCACATGAGGCAGTACTTTCTGTAGTACTGTCACACATGTGTCACATGAGGCGGTACTTTCTGCAGCACTGTCACACACGTTTCACATGAGTTGGTACTTTCTGCAGTACTGTCACACACGTGTCACATGAGGCGGTACTTTCTGCAGCACTGTCACACACATTTCACATGAGTTGGTACTTTCTGCAGTACTGTCACACACGTGTCACATGAGGCGGTACTTTCTGCACTACTGTCACACACGTGTCACATGAGGCGGTACTTTCTGCAGTACTGTCACACACGTGTAACATGAGGAGGTACTTTCTGCAGTACTGTCACACACGTGTCACATGAGGCAGTACTTTCTGCAGTATTGTCACACACGTGTCACATGAGGTGGTATTTTCTGCAGTACTGTCACACACGTGTCATATGAGGCGGTACTTTCTGTAGTATAGTCACACACGTGTCACATGAGGCCATACTTTCTGCAGTATTGTCATATACGTGTCACATAAGGCAGTACTTTCTGCAGTATTGTCACACACGTGTCATATGAGGCGGTACTTTCTGCAGTACTGTCACACACGTGTCACATGAGGCAGTACTTTCTGTAGTATAGTCACACACGTGTCACGTGAGGCCGTACTTTCTGCAGTATTGTCACACACGTGTCATATGAGGCGGTACTTTCTGCAGTACTGTCACACACGTGTCACATGAGGCGGTACTTTCTGCAGTACTGTCACACACGTGTCACATGAGGCGGTACTTTCTGCAGTACTGTAACACACATGTCACATGAGTTGGTACTTTCTGCAGTACTGTCATACACATGTCACATGATGTGGTACTTTCTGCAGTACTGTCACACACATGTCACATGAGGCAGTACTTTCTGTAGTATTGTAACACACGTGTCGCATGAGGCGGTACTTTCTGCAGTACTGTGACACACGTGTCATATGAGGCGGTACTTTCTGTAGTATTGTCACACACGTGTCGCATAAGGCGGTACCTTCTGCTGTACTGTCACATACGTGTCACATGAGGTGGTACTTTCTGCAGTACTGTCACACACGTGTCACATGAGGTCTGTACTTTTTTGCAGTATTGTCACACACGTGTCATATGAGGCGGTACTTTCTGTAGTATTGTCACACACCTGTCGCATGAGGCGGTACTTTCTGCAGTACTGTCACACACGTGTCACATGAGGCCGTACTTTCTGCAGTACTGTCACACACGTGTCACATGAGGCGGTACTTTCTGTAGTATTGTCACACACCTGTCGCATGAGGCGGTACTTTCTGCAGTACTGTCACACACGTGTCACATGAGGCGGTACTTTCTGCAGTACTGTCACTCACGTGTCACATGAGGCGGTACTTTCTGCAGTACTGTCACACACGTGTCACATGAGGCGGTACTTTCTGCAGTACTGTCACACACGAGTCACATGAGGCGGCACTTTCTGCAGTACTGTCACACACGTGTCACATGAGGCGGTACTTTCTGCAGTACTGTCACACACGTGTCACATGAGGCGGTACTTTCTGCAGTACTGTCACATACATGTCACATGAGGCAGTACTTTCTGCAGTACTGTCACACACATGTCACATGAGGCGGTACTTTCTGCAGTACTGTCACACACGTGTCACATGAGGCGGTACTTTCTGCAGTACTGTCACACACGTGTCACATGAGGCTGTGCTTTCTGCAGTACTGTCACACACGTGTCACATGAGGCGGTACTTTCTCTACGTAGCGCTGGTGGAACTGCGGCCTCACTTACTGACGGATGTAGACTTACTGACGGTTGGTAGGTAGCTCTGATCACTGCTCTCCTACAATGTAACACAAGCCAGTGATAGCATCATGTATGGAGACAGAATAAGCAGCGCCGGGCGTCGCGGCCTAATCAGTTAATTGGTTTATTAAATGAAAGAAAAACAAAGGTCTGTTTGCAGTCGGCAGCCATAATGCTAACTAAATAGATGTGAGGTTCTCGGTAAGAGCTGCTGCTAATGATGTTTATGCTCCACTTAGAGAGGGGCCGCGGTTATCTCCTCGGGCCACGGTGCATGGCGGAGAGCAGCCGCCGCCGCGGCACATACTCACTGTCTATACAAGCACGGGCTCTTATCCCCAGCTCTGTTTGCACATCATCTCCAGTCAGTGGGGAGCGCTCAGATCCATTTTACTTTTTAATAACATTTTAGAAATCGCTCAGGTTCGGGTAAACACCAGTGTGATTGCGGGAGGATGGAGGCGGCTTGTCAAGCATGGAATATTTCATCTGTTTCCGGAGGGATTAGAGAGAATGGGGGGGGGGGGGGGGGGTGTTTGCTGCGGATGGAATAACAATGGGGTCCGACTCTGAGCTCTGGGAATTATATACTAGTAATGGGGGAGCGACAGTATGGGGGAGCAATATGGTATAGGGGAGCTGCTGGGCCTGAGTAATGGGGGTGCTACAGTATGGGGGGAGCAATTTGGTATAGGGGTGCTGCAAGGAAAGAGGAATGGGGGTACTACAGTATGGGGAAGCAGTATAGTATGGGGCACTGCTAGGCCTGAGGAATGGGGATACTACAGTATGGGGGAGCAGTATAGTATGGGGCACTGCTAGGCCTGAGGAATGGGGGATGCTGCAGTATGGGGAAGCAGTATAGTATGGGGCACTGCTAGGCCTGAGGAATGGGGGATGCTGCAGTATGGGGGAGCAGCATGGTATGGGGCACTGCTAGGCCTGAGGAATGGGGGTGCTGCAGTATGGGGAAGCAGTATAGTATTGGGCACTGCTAGGCCAGAGGAATGGGGGATGCTGCAGTATGGGGAAGTCGTATAGTATGGGGCACTGCTAGGCCTGAGGAATGGATGGATGCTGCAGTATGGGGAAGCAGTATAGTATGGGGCACTGCTAGGCCTGAGGAATGGGGGAAGCTGCAGTATGGGGAAGCAGTATAGTATGGGGCACTGCTAGGCCTGAGGAATGGGGGAAGCTGCAGTATGGGGAAGCAGTATATTATGGGGCACTGCTAGGCCTGAGGAATGGGGGATGCTACAGTATGGGGAAGCAGTATAGTATGGGGCACTGCTAGGCCTGAGGAATGGGGGATGCTGCAGTATGGGGGAGCAGTATAGTATGGGGCACTGCTAGGCCTGAGGAATGGGGGATGCTACAGTATGGGGGGAGCAGTATAGTATTGGGCACTGCTAGGCCTGAGGAATGGGGGATGCTGCAGTATGGGGAAGCAGTATAGTATGGGGCACTACTAGGCCTGAGGAATGGGGGATGCTGCAGTATGGGGAAGCAGTATAGTATGGGGCACTGCTAGGCCTGAGGAATGGGGGATGCTGCAGTATGGGGAAGCAGTATAGTATGGGGCACTGCTAGGCCTGAGGAATGGGGGATGCTGCAGTATGGGGAAGCAGTATAGTATGGGGCACTGCTAGGCCTGAGGAATGGGGGATGCTGCAGTATGGGGGGAAGCAGTATGGTATAGGGGCACTGCTAGGCCTGAGGAATGGGGGGTGCTGCAGTATGGGGAAGCAGTATAGTATGGGGGCACTGCTAGGCCTGAGGAATGGGGTATGCTACAGTATGGGGGAGCAGTATAGTATGGGGCACTGCTAGGCCTGAGGAATGGGGGATGCTGCAGTATGGGGGGAAGCAGTATGGTATAGGGGCACTGCTAGGCCTGAGGAATGGGGGATGCTACAGTATGGGGGAGCAGTATGGTATGGGGCACTGCTAGGCCTGAGGAATGGGGGATGCTGCAGTATGGGGAAGCAGTATAGTATGGGGCACTGCTAGGCCTGAGGAATGGGGGATGCTGCAGTATGGGGAAGCAGTATGGTATAGGGGCACTGCTAGGCCTGAGGAATGGGGGGTGCTGCAGTATGGGGAAGCAGTATAGTATGTGGCACTGCTGGACCTGAGGAATGGGGGATGCTACAGTATGGGGGAGCAGTATAGTATGGGGGCACTGCTAGGCCTGAGGAATGGGGGATGCTGCAGTATGGGGAAGCAGTATAGTATGGGGCACTGCTAGGCCTGAGGAATGGGGGGTGCTGCAGTATGGGGAAGCAGTATAGTATGGGACACTGCTAGGCCTGAGGAATGGGGGATGCTACAGTATGGGGGGAAGCAGTATGGTATAGGGGCACTGCTAGGCCTGAGGAATGGGGGATGCTACAGTATGGGGGAGCAGTATAGTATGGGGGCACTGCTAGGCCTGAGGAATGGGGGATGCTGCAGTATGGGGAAGCAGTATAGTATGGGGCACTGCTAGGCCTGAGGAATGGGGGGTGCTGCAGTATGGGGAAGCAGTATAGTATGGGGCACTGCTAGGCCTGAGGAATGGGGGATGCTGCAGTATGGGGAAGCAGTATAGTATGGGGCACTGCTAGGCCTGAGGAATGGGGGATGCTGCAGTATGGGGAAGCAGTATAGTATGGGGCACTGCTAGGCCTGAGGAATGGGGGGTACTACAGTATGGGGGAGCAGTATGGTATGGGGCACTGCTAGGCCTGAGGAATGGGGGATGCTGCAGTATGGGGAAGCAGTATAGTATGGGACACTGCTAGGCCTGAGGAATGGGGGATACTACAGTATGGGGAGCAGTATAGTATGGGGCACTGCTAGGCCTGAGGAATGGGGGATGCTACAGTATGGGGGAGCAGTATGGTATGGGGCACTGCTAGTCCTGAGGAATGGGGGATGCTGCAGTATGGGGAAGCAGTATAGTATGGGACACTGCTAGGCCTGAGGAATGGGGGATACTACAGTATGGGGGGAAGCAGTATGGTATAGGGGCATTGCTAGGCCTGAGGAATGGGGGATGCTACAGTATGGGGGAGCAGTATAGTATGGGGGCACTGATAGGCCTGAGGAATGGGGGATGCTGCAGTATGGGGAAGCAGTATAGTATGGGGCACTGCTAGGCCTGAGGAATGGGGGGTGCTGCAGTATGGGGAAGCAGTATAGAATGGGGCACTGCTAGGCCTGAGGAATGGGGGATGCTGCAGTATGGGGAAGCAGTATAGTATGGGGCATTGCTAGGCCTGAGGAATGGGGGATGCTGCAGTATGGGGAAGCAGTATAGTATGGGGCACTGCTAGGCCTGAGGAATGGGGGATGCTGCAGTATGGGGAAGCAGTATAGTATGGGGCACTGCTAGGCCTGAGGAATGGGGGATGCTGCAGTATGGGGAAGCAGTATAGTATGGGGCACTGCTAGGCCTGAGGAATGGGGGATGCTGCAGTATGGGGAAGCAGTATAGTATGGGGCACTGCTAGGCCTGAGGAATGGGGGGTGCTACAGTATGGGGGAGCAGTATGGTATGGGGCACTGCTAGGCCTGAGGAATGGGGGATGCTGCAGTATGGGGAAGCAGTATGGTATGGGGCACTGCTAGGCCTGAGGAATGGGGGATGCTGCAGTATGGGGAAGCAGTATAGTATGGGGCACTGATAGGCCTGAGGAATGGGGGATGCTACAGTATGGGGGAGCAGTATAGTATGGAGCACTGCTAGGCCTGAGGAATGGGGGATGCTACAGTATGGGGAAGCAGTATAGTATGGGGCACTGCTAGGCCTGAGGAATGGGGGATGCTACAGTATGGGGGAGCAGTATAGTATGGAGCACTGCTAGGCCTGAGGAATGGGGGATGCTGCAGTATGGGGAAGCAGTATAGTATGGAGCACTGCTAGGCCTGAGGAATGGGGGATGCTACAGTATGGGGGAGCAGTATAGTATGGGGCGCTGCCAGGCCTGAGGAATGGGGGATGCTGCAGTATGGGGAAGCAGTATAGTATGGGGCACTGCCAGGCCTAAGGAATGCGGGATGCTGCAGTATGGGGGAGCAGTATAGCATGGGGCATTGCTAGGCCTGAGGAATGGGGGGTGCTACTGTAAGGGGGAGCAGTATAGTATGGGGGCACTGCTAGGCCTAAGGAATGCGGGATGCTGCAGTATGGGGAAGCAGTATAGTATGGGGCACTGCTAGGCCTGAGCAATGGGGGATGCTGCAGTATGGGTGAGCAGTAGAGTATGGGGCACTGCTAGGCCTGAGGAATGGGGGATGCTGCAGTATGGGGAAGCAGTATAGTATGGGGCACTGCTAGGCCTGAGGAATGGGGGATGCTACAGTATGGGGGAGCAGTATAGTATGGGGGCACTGCTAGGCCTGAGGAATGGGGGATGCTGCAGTATGGGGAAGCAGTATAGTATGGGGCACTGCTAGGCCTGAGGAATGGGGGATGCTGCAGTATGGGGAAGCAGTATAGTATGGGGCACTGCTAGGCCTGAGGAATGGGGGATGCTCCAGTATGGGGAAGCAGTATAGTATGGGGCATTGCTAGGCCTGAGGAATGGGGGATGCTACAGTATGGGGGAGCAGTATAGTATGGGGCACTGCTAGGCCTGAGGAATGGGGGATGCTGCAGTAATGGGAAGCAGTATAGTATGGGGCACTGCTAGGCCTGAGGAATGGGGGATGCTCCAGTATGGGGAAGCAGTATAGTATGGGGCATTGCTAGGCCTGAGGAATGGGGGATGCTACAGTATGGGGGAGCAGTATAGTATGGGGCACTGCTAGGCCTGAGGAATGGGGGATGCTGCAGTATGGGGAAGCAGTATAGTATGGGGCACTGCTAGGCCTGAGGAATGGGGGATGCTCCAGTATGGGGAAGCAGTATAGTATGGGGCATTGCTAGGCCTGAGGAATGGGGGATGCTACAGTATGGGGGGGCAGTATAGTATGGGGCACTGCTAGGCCTGAGGAATGGGGGATGCTCCAGTATGCGGAAGCAGTATAGTATGGGACACTGCTAGGCCTGAGGAATGGGGGATGCTACAGTATGGGGGGAAGCAGTATGGTATAGGGGCACTGCTAGGCCTGAGGAATGGGGGATGCTACAGTATGGGGGAGCAGTATAGTATGGGACACTGCTAGGCCTGAGGAATGGGGGGTGCTGCAGTATGGGGAAGCAGTATAGTATGGGGGCACTGCTAGGCCTGAGGAATGGGGTATGCTGCAGTATGGGGAAGCAGTATAGTATGGGGCACTGCTAGGCCTGAGGAATGGGGGGTGCTGCAGTATGGGGAAGCAGTATTGTATGGGGCACTGCTAGGCCTGAGGAATGGGGGGTGCTGCAGTATGGGGAAGCAGTATAGTATGGGGCACTGCTAGGCCTGAGGAATGGGGGATGCTGCAGTATGGGGAAGCAGTATAGTATGGGGCACTGCTAGGCCTGATGAATGGGGGATGCTGCAGTATGGGGAAGCAGTATAGTATGGGGCACTGCTAGGCCTGAGGAATGGGGGGTGCTGCAGTATGGGGAAGCAGTATAGTATGGGGCACTGCTAGGCCTGAGGAATGGGGGATGCTGCAGTATGGGGATGCAGTATAGTATGGGGCACTGCTAGGCCTGAGGAATGGGGGGTGCTACAGTATGGGGGAGCAGTATGGTATGGGGCACTGCTAGTCCTGAGGAATGGGGGATGCTGCAGTATGGGGGGAAGCAGTATGGTATAGGGGCACTGCTAGGCCTGAGGAATGGGGGATGCTACAGTATGGGGAAGCAGTATTGTATGGGGCACTGCTAGGCCTGAGGAATGGGGGGTGCTGCAGTATGGGGAAGCAGTATAGTATGGGGCACTGCTAGGCCTGAGGAATGGGGGATGCTGCAGTATGGGGAAGCAGTATAGTATGGGGGCACTGCTAGGCCTGAGGAATGGGGGATGCTACAGTATGGGGAAGCAGTATGGTAAAGGGGCACTGCTAGGCCTGAGGAATGGGGGATGCTACAGTATGGGGAAGCAGTATTGTATGGGGCACTGCTAGTCCTGAGGAATGGGGGATGCTGCAGTATGGGGAAGCAGTATAGTATGGGACACTGCTAGGCCTGAGGATTGGGGGATGCTACAGTATGGGGGGAAGCAGTATGGTATAGGGGCACTGCTAGGCCTGAGGAATGGGGGATGCTACAGTATGGGGGAGCAGTATAGTATGGGGGCACTGCTAGGCCTGAGGAATGGGGGATGCTGCAGTATGGGGAAGCAGTATAGTATGGGGCACTGCTAGGCCTGAGGAATGGGGGGTGCTGCAGTATGGGGAAGCAGTATAGTATGGGGCACTGCTAGGCCTGAGGAATGGGGGGTGCTGCAGTATGGGGAAGCAGTATAGTATGGGGCACTGATAGGCCTGAGGAATGGGGGATGCTGCAGTATGGGGAAGCAGTAGTATGGGGCACTGCTAGGCCTGAGGAATGGGGGATGCTGCAGTATGGGGAAGCAGTATAGTATGGGGCACTGCTAGGCCTGAGGAATGGGGGGTGCTAGAGTATGGGGGAGCAGTATGGTATGGGGCACTGCTAGGCCTGAGGAATGGGGGATGCTACAGTATGGGGAAGCAGTATAGTATGGGGCACTGCTAGGCCTGAGGAATGGGGGATGCTACAGTATGGGGAAGCAGTATAGTATGGGGCACTGCTAGGCCTGAGGAATGGGGGATGCTACAGTATGGGGAAGCAGTATAGTATGGGGGCACTGCTAGGCCTGAGGAACGGGGGATGCTACAGTATGGGGGAGCAGTATAGTATGGGGCATTGCTAGGCCTGAGGAATGGGGGATGCTACAGTATGGGGAAGCAGTATAGTATGGGGCACTGCTAGGCCTGAGGAATTGGGGATGCTACAGTATGGGGAAGCAGTATAGTATGGGGCACTGCTAGGCCTGAGGAATGGGGGATGCTACAGTATGGGGGAGCAGTATGGTATGGGGCACTGCTAGGCCTGAGGAATAGGGGATTCTCCAGTATGGGGAAGCAGAATAGTATGGGGCACTGCTGGACCTGAGGAATGGGGGATGCTGCAGTATGGGGAAGCAGTATAGTATGGGGCACTGCTGGACCTGAGGAATGGGGGATGCTGCAGTATGGGGAAGCAGTATAGTATGGGGCACTGCTAGGCCTGAGGAATGGGGGATGCTGCAGTATGGGGAAGCAGTATAGTATGGGGCACTGCTAGGCCTGAGGAATGGGGGATGCTACAGTATGGGGAAGCAGTATAGTATGGGGCACTGCTAGGCATGAGGAATGGGGGATGCTACAGTATGGGGAAGCAGTATAGTATGGGGCACTGCTAGGCCTGAGGAATAGGGGATTCTCCAGTATGGGGAAGCAGAATAGTATGGGGCACTGCTAGGCCTGAGGAATGGGGGATGCTGCAGTATAGTATGGGGCACTGCTAGGCCTGAGGAATGGGGGATGCTACAGTATGGGGAAGCAGTATAGTATGGGGCACTGCTAGGCCTGAGAAATGGGGGATGCTGCAGTATGCGGGAGCAGTATAGTATGGGGCACTGCTAGGCCTGAGGAATGGGGGATGCTGCAGTATGGGGAAGCAGTATAGTATGGGGCACTGCTAGGCCTGAGGAATGGGGGATGCTGCAGTATAGTATGGGGCACTGCTAGGCCTGAGGAATAGGGGATTCTCCAGTATGGGGAAGCAGAATAGTATGGGGCACTGCTAGGCCTGAGAAATGGGGGATGCTGCAGTATGGGGGAGCAGTATAGTATGGGGCACTGCTAGGCCTGAGGAATGGGGGATGCTGCAGTATGGGGAAGCAGTATAGTATGGGGCACTGCTAGGCCTGAGGAATGGGGGATGCTACAGTATGGGGAAGCAGTATAGTATGGGGCGCTGCTAGGCCTGATGAATGGGGGATGCTACAGTATGGGGAAGCAGTATAGTATGGGGCGCTGCTAGGCCTGAGGAATGGGGGGTGCTGCAGTATGGGGAAGCAGTATAGTATGGGGCACTGCTAGGCCTGAGGAATGGGGGATGCTGCAGTATGGGGAAGCAGTATAGTATGGGGCACTGCTAGGCCTGAGGAATGGGGGATGCTGCAGTATGGGGAAGCAGTATAGTATGGGGCACTGATAGGCCTGAGGAATGGGGGATGCTACAGTATGGGGGAGCAGTATAGTATGGAGCACTGCTAGGCCTGAGGAATGGGGGATGCTGCAGTATGGGGAAGCAGTATAGTATGGGGGCACTGCTAGGCCTGAGGAATGGGGGATGCTACAGTATGGGGAAGCAGTATAGTATGGGGGCACTGATAGGCCTGAGGAATGGGGGATGCTACAGTATGGGGGGAAGCAGTATGGTATAGGGCACTGCTAGGCCTGAGGAATGGGGGATGCTACAGTATGGGGGAGCAGTATAGTATGGGGCAATGCTAGGCCTGAGCAATGGGGGATGCTACAGTATGGGGAAGCAGTATAGTATGGGGCAATGCTAGGCCTGAGCAATGGGGGATGCTACAGTATGGGGGAGCAGTATAGTATGGGGCAATGCTAGGCCTGAGCAATGGGGGATGCTACAGTATGGGGAAGCAGTATAGTATGGGGCATTGCTAGGCCTGAGGAATGGGGGGTGCTACAGTATGGGGGAGCAGTATAGTATGGGGCACTGCTAGTCCTGAGGAATGGGGGGTGCTACAGTATGGGGAAGCAGTATAGTATGGGGCACTGCTAGGCCTGAGCAATGGGGGATGCTGCAGTATGGGGGAGCAGTATGGTATGGGGCACTGCTAGGCCTGAGGAATAGGGGATTCTCCAGTATGGGGAAGCAGAATAGTATGGGGCACTGCTAGGCCTGAGGAATGGGGGGTGCTACAGTATGGGGAAGCAGAATAGTATGGGGCACTGCTAGGCCTGAGGAATGGGGGATGCTGCAGTATGGGGAAGCAGTATAGTATGGGGCACTGCTAGGCCTGAGGAATGGGGGTACTACAGTATGGGGAAGCAGAATAGTATGGGGCACTGCTAGGCCTGAGGAATGGGGGATGCTGCAGTATGGGGAAGCAGTATAGTATGGGGCATTGCTAGGCCTGAGGAATGGGGGATGCTACAGTATGGGGGAGCAGTATAGTATGGGGGCACTGCTAGGCCTGAGCAATGGGGGATGCTGCAGTATGGGGGAGCAGTATAGTATGAAGGCACTGCTAGGCCTGAGGAATGGGGGATGCTACAGCATGGGGGAGCAGTATAGTATGGGGCACTGCTAGGCCTGAGGAATGGGGGATGCTACAGTATGGGTGAGCAGTAGAGTATGGGGCACTGCTAGGCCTGAGGAATGGGGGATGCTGCAGTATGGGGAAGCAGTATAGTATGGGGCACTGCTAGGCCTGAGGAATGGGGGATGCTGCAGTATGGGGAAGCAGTATAGTATGGGGCACTGATAGGCCTGAGGAATGGGGGATGCTACAGTATGGGGAAGCAGTATAGTATGGGGCACTGCTAGGCCTGAGGAATAGGGGATTCTCCAGTATGGGGAAGCAGAATAGTATGGGGCACTGCTAGGCCTGAGGAATGGGGGATGCTGCAGTATGGGGAAGCAGTATGGTATGGGGCACTGCTAGGCCTGAGGAATGGGGAGTGCTGCAGTATGGGGGAGCAGTATGGTATGGGGCACTGCTGGTCCTCAGAAATGGGGAGAGCAGTGGGCTACAGTATGAGGGAGTAATATAATATGGGGTGCTAGGCTCGAGGATCGGGGAGAAAGATGGCCTTGCGAGTTGAACAGGTTCTTCATCACGAATGGTGTAATGGTTATCAATACTGCCTCACAGCACTGAGGTCATGGGTTCTATCCCCACCAATTGCTATATATACGGGGCAGTACGGACGGTGTAATGGTTACATTACTGCCTCACAGCACTCAGGTCATGGGTTCTATCCCCACCATGTGTTATATATACGGGGCAGTACGGACGGTGTAATGGTTACATTACTGCCTCACAGCGCTGAGGTCATGGGTTCTATCCCCACCATGTGTTATATATACAAGGCAGTACGGATGGTGTAATGGTTAGCATTACTGCCTCACAGCACTGAGGTCATAGGTTCTATTCCCACCATGTGTTATATATACGGGGCAGTACGGATGGTGTAATGGTTAGTATACCTGCCTCACAGCACTGAGGTCATGGGTTCTATCCCCACCATGTGTTATATATACGGGGCAGTACGGACAGTGTAATGGTTACATTACTGCCTCACAGCACTGAGGTCATGGGTTCTATTCCCACCATGTGTTATATACACGGGGCAGCACGGACGGTGTAATGGTTAGCATTACTGCATCACAGCGCGGAGGTCACGGGTTCTACTCCCACCATGTGTTATATATACGTTGCAGTACGGACGGTGTAATGGTTATAGCATTACTGCCTCACAGCACTGAGGTCATGGGTTCTATCCCCTATCTATCCCAATGTGTTCTATATACGGGGCAGTACGGATGGTGTAATGGTTACATTACTGCCTCACAGAGCTGACGTCATGGGTTCCATTCCCACCATGTGTTATATATACGGGGCAGTACGGATGGTGTAATGGTTAGCGTTACTACCTCACAGTGCTGAGGTCATGGGTTCTATCCCCCCCATGTGATATATATACGGGGCAGTACAGATGGTGTAATGGTTACATTACTGCCTCACAGCGCTGAGATCATGGGTTCTATCCCCACCATGTGTTATATATATGGGGCAGTACAGATGGTGTAATGGTTAGCATTACTGCCTCACAACGCTGAGGTCATGGGTTCTATCCCCACCATGTGTTATATATACGGGGCAGTACGGATGGTGTAATGGTTAGCATTACTGCCTCACAGCACTGAGGTCATGGGTTCTATCCCACCATGTGTTATATATACGTGGCAGTACGGACGGTGTAATGGTTAGCGTTACTGCCTCACAGCACTGAGGTCATGGGTTATATCCCCACCATGTGTTATATATACAGGGCAGTACGGACGGTGTAATGGTTACATTACTGCCTCACAGCACTGAGGTCATGGGCTCTATCCCCACCATGTGTTATATATACGGGGCAGTAACGGACGGTGTAATGGTTACATTACTGCCTCACAGTGCTGAGGTCACGGGTTCTACTCCCACCATGTGTTATATATACGTTGCAGTACGGACGGTGTAATGGTTATAGCATTACTGCCTCACAGCACTGAGGTCATGGGTTCTATCCCCACCATGTGTTCTATATACGGGGCAGTACGGATGGTTTAATGGTTACATTACTTTCTCACAGAGCTGAGGTCATGGGTTCTATCCCCACCATGTGTTATATATACGGGGCAGTACGGATGGTGTAATGGTTATAGCATTACAGCCTCACAGTGCTGAGGTCATGGGTTCCATTCCCACCATGTGTTATATATACGGGGCAGCACGGACGGTATAATGGTTAGCGTTACTACCTCACAGTGCTGAGGTCATGGGTTCTATCCCCCCCATGTGATATATATACGGGGCAGTACAGATGGTGTAATGGTTACATTACTGCCTCACAGCGCTGAGGTCATGGGTTCTATCCCCACCATGTGTTATATATACGGGGCAGTACGGACGGTGTAATGGTTACATTACTGCCTCACAGCACTGAGGTCATGGGTTCTATTCCCACCATGTGTTATATATACGGGGCAGAACGGATGGTGTAATGGTTAGTATTACTGCCTAACAGCACTGAGATCATGGGTTCTATCCCAACCATGTGTTATATATACAGGGCAGTACGGACGGTGTAATGGTTAGCATTACTGCCTCACAGCACTGAGGTCATGGGTTCTATTCCCACCATGTGTTATATATACGGGGCAGTACGGATGGTGTAATGGTTAGCATTACTGCCTCACAGCGCTGAGGTCATGGGTTCTATCCCCACCATGTGTTATATATACGGGGCTGTATGGATGGTGGAATGGTTAGCATTACTGCCTCACAGCGCTGAGGTGATCTGCAAGGAGGGTGTGTGTTGCAGGTGCTCCTGAGAAGGTAGAGACTCAGACTTTTGCAGTAGCTCCTCCTCTGGGAATCCCCAAGCCAGGGGACCCTGGTGGGGGAAGCTTGCAGGCAAGGGCCTGCTGTACCTTTCTATGGTACGTGGAGGAGGCCGTGCAGTTGAGAGCCGGTCCAAGAGGAAGAACATCCCTGCTGTTGCAACACCTGCAGCAGGAGCCTCAGACAAAGATACAGTGAGTACAATGGAAAATGTCCCCCCCCGGATGAATCCGGAGGTACCCCTGTGGCAAGCCAGCCACAGGGGGAAATGATGTAAGAACCCGGCGGGGATGCAAACGCCAGTGGTGACATAGCAGTCGCTGGTGAAATGATGTCAGAAGAGTCTGAGGAAGAAATGCAGTCTGAGGATGAAGACTTAAGTGCAGAAGAAGATAATGCTTTTGAGAAAATGGGTATTGAGGAATTAAATAAAGAGGCAAAAAAAGTTTACCAAAGAGAAATTCTTGCCTTTCATGGGAGCGCCAAGTATGGAGAGATAAGATTGTTACAAATTCAAAAATCTTGTCAAAATTAAAGACTCCTATTGCAAAAAAAAATGAAAGGTGAAAGAAAAAGCAAAGATTTACCTCAGGCGAAGAAAGGGTTAATTGCAAGCCAGGAGCTTCAGGATTCCCTTGCTCCAGCTGATGCAGATGAGGTAATGGAGAGCAGCTGCAGAGGAGGCGGCCCATTCCCGGCAAGTCCAGATCAGCTGATGGAAAAAAACAGCAGCATGGAGATGCAGCTGCAGAATGAGAAGCCCATGCAAATGGACTCAGAGGAAAAGAGAGTGCAGCTAGCAGCTGAGGGGGAAGGCACCGAAAAGATGAAGCAAAGTCTGAAACCAATGACAAAAACTGTATGATACTGGACAGTGCTCTAACTCCGGCTGTGGGTGCAGGTAAAGGGGAAAGTTTTGTCTACATTGCAGACAGTACTCCCAACCTTGCAGGGACAGCTGGGGGAGGGGGAAATATGGACAGTGAAAAAATGGATACAAATTGTGCGATGAAGGATGATGGGCAGATGCCCGGACCGAGTAATGTTACTGCTACTGTTTAAAAATGTTTTGAAGGTGTTAAAGAAATGGCTGAGAGTAATGATAATGTTTCTACCACAAATGTAAAATTGTGTGAAGCTGAAAAGTTGGCACAGGGCCAAAAATGTTTAAATAAGGCAAATTTAAAGGCTGATGAGGTACAAATAATGTAAACTGTATATGGGGATGTACTAGTACCTGAAAGATCTGGGGCTGCTTTCAAGTTGATTGCAGAAAACATCCGTACAAAGAAAGTGCAGGCAAAAGCCGGTGATGGTAGTGGAGTTTCTAAGCTTGGAACTCCAGACCCAATTCAAATGCCAGCACCTATATCTTATGCCAATATGATAAAACAAACAAATAAAAGAAATGAAGACAGACAAAGTCAGGTCATGAGCCAGAGTGTAATTCAGAGAAGCAGAAATGTGATACAGTTTAAGTGGGTTAAGTCAGATCCGGTCCCCACAAAAGAAAAATTTCTTAATTTAATCTTTACTCTGGATTGCAGTGCTCATGACCTAACGGCATGTATCCATCCAGAAAGGTCTCAAATTTTTGATCTCAGTTTTGTTTTTATGAGGAAAATGAATGAGGTTGTAGACCAATGGCAAGTAAGAAAATTTGAAGAAGCTTATAAGGGTTATGAAATTTTATCAGTGTCAAAACCAGATCATTTCAGCGCAAGGATATTGGTGAGGGATGAAACTATCCCAGCTGACGACATAAAGTACTGGTTGAGTAGACAATGCATCTGGATAGGGGACATGGTTAAGGTTGGACACACCTTAAGAGTCTGGGGAGGTGCATGGTCTGTGCAGATAAGATTACACCAAGTTGAAGGAAGGACAAAACATATCCCTTCGGCTGCTTATATTGGGAGAGACCATATACAGGTGTTTTATCCAGGCTAGCCAAGGACCTGTTTTCGTTGTGGGGAAGAGGGGCATATGAGCAGTGAATGTCGAAACGTAAAATGCTCCCTCTGCAACGAGGTAGGTCACCCCTCGAGGTCGTGTAACATAGTAAAATGTAACTTGTGCGGCCTTGAGGGGCATCCCTACAGTAGATGCCCAGAATCTATGCGCCATATGGATAGAACACCTGGAGCGGGAACAAAGGGGAAATTCAAAAAGGCTACAGTAGTAGAGGAGACTCTGGTAGTTTGGGAAAGAGACAAAGAATCAGAAAGGGAGGAACATTTTCAGGAAGTGAGGAAGAGGAAAAGTGCCACAAAAAGGAAAGGGGATGAAGAGATATTGAGCATATCCAACAGGTTTCTAGTTTTTTCTGAAGAAGATGAGGATAGTGAGGAGGAGGAGGAATCCTATAAGGAAGGGGAGACTTTAGCTCTTAGGATAGTTGAGAAAGAAGTAGGGAAGAGAAAGAAGAAAAAAGCAAATAAGGAAGGGAAAGGGAAGAAAAGTAAGAAGGAGGAAGGAAAGGGGGAGAAAATAGAAAAAGTAGCCTTGGAGACAGGGAAAGTGGTAAAATTAATTAGTTCAAAAGAGAAAAAGGGAGAAGGGGAACATGAAACAATACACAGAGAGGTGGTGACAAGGGATGAAGGAGAGCAAGGTGACCCAGAAAGAAATGGAGTAAACTTGCTAAGTGTCTCAGACAGGCCTCCTGATCCTGTAAAAAGGAATGATGTTTTGTCTGAGGGTATGGCTGAGGATATGGATGCGTTGGGTGGTGGTGAATGTATGGAAGGTGGTGAGTTAGGTGTAAAGGATTTGGTATGGCCCTACACTATGGTTTTTTGCATAGATCCTCACCCCATAAGATGTGCCACCATTAATGTGGCTTCTATACATTCTGAGCGAGCTCGGTTCATGGCTTTTGATTTTTTTTAGAACAGCAGAGGTAGACATCTTTTTCCTTCAAGAGACCAAACTGAGGACCCTAGCAGCTTTGCATAAGGCTAAAAGGGATTGGAGTAGGGGGCCCTCATTCTGGTCTCTTGCGGCCGAGCCGTATACTGGGGTGGCGGTACTTTTTTACGGCATGGTAACCGTGCACAGAATCATAGAAATTGAATTAGGAAGATGTATGGTTTTGGATGTCACCTTTAGAGGACATGACCTGAGGCTGATCAATATCTATGGTCCCCAAAAAGCTTGGGATAGGAAATGTCTTTTTGAGGTGATAAAACCATTCTTATTCACAGCCCAACAGGTCGTTTTTGGTGGTGATTATAAAACTGTTGTAAGAACCAAAGACAGAGGAGGTACCAGAAGCAGTAGGGCCTTGGGCTATGATGCAAATTATTTAGTTAGAATGGTTAGAGAGGCTGGTCTGGTGGATGTTCATATTAGGCATACTCCGGACCTCACTGGTTACATTTTTTATAGCGGTCAGAATAGAAGTAGAATAGATAGATTTTTTGTCAAAACAAATTCGAAAACTCAAATCACTGCTTTCTTAGTTTTTCATTGAATGCTTCACAATCCATCCAGAAAGGGAGGGGTCTGTGGAGGCGGAATCAGAGCTCCTAAAGGAAGAGAGTGTGAAGCAGAGCTCTCAGAGGTCTCTTTGAGGATCATGAATCACTGTTGGAGGCAGGATGGAGTAAATCAGAGTGGTGGGAGGAAATGAAAAAGAAGGTCCAAGGTTTTTTCAAAAGACTAATTAAAAACAGAGGATTGAAAAAAAAGAGTGCCTACTATGTTCTTAAAAGGAAATTGGATTTCTTGAGCTTTGAGGGTGGAGATGGTGAAGGCTCAGATGAAGGAATTTCAGTATAACCGATTGGCATCTTTGATTCTGGAGAGGGATTATGGTACATACCACTCACCGGATCCCTACCAGAATTGTAGAAAAGCCGTTGATGCAAGAGAAGTCAGTGGCCTATATGATGGAAGGGGTGTGCTTCAGGTTAGGAGGGAAGGCATCCTGGAAGTCATTAGAGCCTATTATTCTGATCTCTTGTCTGAGCAAGCACCTATCAGAGAGAGGATGGAGACTTTTCTGAGGGAGACACCAGGTCTGATGAGTGTTTGGAAAATAAGATTGGAGTAGAGGAAGTTAGGGAAGCAATTGATGGTTTGACATCAAAAAAGTCACCTGGACCGGATGGTCTAACATCGGAGTTCTATAAGGAATTCTCTGATGTATTAGCTCCCCGTCTCACGGATGTGTTCAATGCAAGTTTGGGGGAAGGAAATCTGCCTCCTTCCATGAGACGGTCGGCTCTAATCTTATTGTCCAAAGGAAAAGACCCAGCCCGTATTGAGAATTGGCGCCCCATCGCTCTTCTTAAGACAGGAAGATTTTGGCAAAAGTTTTCTTTAACAGAATAATGGAGTTTTCTGAGAGGCTTCTCTCCCCCTCCCAGCACTGTACAGTGAAGGGGCGTAGCACTTTTAGTGCGGTCCTTGGTGTCCGGGAAGCCGTGAAGTGGTGCAGGGCTGGGGAGGAAGGAAAATTCCTGCTGTCCTTGGAGCAATCTAAAGCTTTTGACCGTGTCAATCATGAGTATCTTTGGAAATTACTTGAAAGGTATGGCTTTCCGTCAAAAATGGTCAATTTGTTAAAGGTCCTTTATAAAGAGGCCAAGAGCTTCCCGCTTGTGAATGGTTGGGTAGGGCCCAAATTTGGGGTAAGCTCGGGTGTGTGTCAGGGTTGCCCCCTGAGCCCTCTTTTATACGTGTTTGCAATTGATCCTTTCGTGAGGAGGATTGAAAGCAGCAGGTTGGAAGGGGTGCAGCTGTCACCGGAGTGTACTCTATAGGTGGTAGCCTATGCAGATGATGTTACAGTGGTCTTGTCAGCGGAGGAGGAGGAGGCAAGTGACATCAACCAACTAGTGACTGATTTTTCTGAGGCGTCTGGTTCGAAGATAAATCAGGACAAGTGTGACGTTTTCTGGATGAGGGAGGGAGGGAAATAATTTTCTCTCCCGGACACCCTCCCCAGGCCTAAAGATAGTATCAAAATATTAGGCATCCAATTTGATCACGGAGATTATTCCTTGCTAAATTGGGGAAGAAAGCTAGATGATGTCACCAAGAAGGTCAATTTCTGGAAAGGGTGCAAGTTCTCCCTGAGAGAAAGGGTTGACATTTGCAAAACTTATTTGATACCAATGTTCCTTTACATCAGCTATGTCTGTTTTTTGCCTCAGTCTTTGTGGTCTAAACTGTGTTCTGTGTTTTTTCAGATGTTCTGGGGAAACAAGATGAACATAGTCAAGAGAGGAATCACGTAAAGATCGATTGCAGAAGGGTGCCAGGAAATGGTCAATCCTGTAGTCCTTTTTGTAACAACTTTTTTGAACTTGAATGTGGGAGGTCTATTTTTAGACAACCCCCCCTCGATGGGTACATGGTTTCATGGAATGGATGTCTCCTTATTCTAGAACATGGATAGATGGTGGTCGGATGGGAAGACCTTGGACCAGGTGGTTCGTGATTCAATCCATAAAGATGATTACCAAGTGGAGTTTGAAGGTGGGTGATGTGAGAGATCTCTCGAGAAAGGAGATGGGGAAGAGGATCTTGCAGACCTACTTTTATGCTCCACTGGCTTTGAGAGATTTTCCAGGGGATGTCTGTTCAGCTGGGTTGAAACTGCTTAATGAGCAGAGGATCCCACTGAAGTTTAGAGACATTGCCTGGCTTTCTTTCCAAGGGAGACTTTACGTTAAAGGGAATATTAAGTTTAGAGGTGCCAATACCCGTGATTGTCCACGTGAGGAATGTCCTGGGGAGGAGGAGACAATGGACCATTTCTTTCTTAAATGTCCCTTCAATGTAAAAATTTGTCAAGATGTCTCAATTGCTCTAGGGATCCCTTGTCTTTCGGGGCTAAGTTACCCGGAGTGGGTCTATGGGGCATTCAAAGGTTATGGGAATTTTGATTTATGCACAATTTATATGATTAGTTTAGCAGTCAGGTATCACACATGGAATGCACGGTGTCATGTTATATTGAGACAAAAGATCCTCCCTGTTAGGACGGTGGTGGGTCTTATTCTACATGAGGTGAAGGTAATGATGGAAATGGAAAAGGAGAAGCTGGATGCCATCAGCTGGTCTCGCTTGTGAGGCCAGTTGAAACCTCCTTAGTAGGTGGCAAATAGTAGAACCTGGAACATACTGGGACTCTGTTCTTTTTATTTTCACACAAAATAGGGGGAATATGAAATAAAAGAATGTTTTACATACATGTTTTGCTAGTACCAGATCCTTCACTTTAAAATAAATGTAGATGACGAAAATGGTTGGGGGGAGTAAATGAAGAGATGAAAGGCGTCTTGTGGGTAAGGGTAATGAATGTGTTCTGTATTATAGGTGATGGGTATAGTGGTGAAGGTGGAGGGGAGGTATGATAGGAATGAATGTAGTGAGAATGAATGAAGATGGAAGGACGGGAGGATAAGGTAAAAATGATGGTAAGTTTAAAAGTGGAGTAGAAGGAGAGATGTATGGGGAAGTATGAGTATGAGAGGGTATGAGTCAGGGTGGATGTTTTGGAAAAGGAGAAAAGGTGGAGCTCAGGATCAGGATAAAGTACAGAATAGGAAAGTTTATTTTGTATAAGATTGTTAGGTGGTGGAGGAGAAGGTGGGAAATGTTTGGGGAAAAAAAAAGGGGGGTTGGGGGATGGATCAAATTGATGTTTGTAAATTTGTGTGAAATTATATTTTATAATGTATATGAAATGGTATATATATTTTTGTACAAAAGGTTGCAATCTTCAATAAAGAAGCATTGTCATGGGTTCAATTCCCACCATGTGTAATATATACAGGGCAGTACGGATGGTGTAATGGTTACATTACTGCCTCACAGCGCTGAGGTCATGGGTTCTATTCCCACCATGTGTTATATATACGGGGCAGTACGGATGGTGTAATGGTTATATTACTGCCTCACAGCACTGAGGTCATGGGTTCTATCCCCACCATGTGTTATATATACAGGGCAGTACGGATGGTGTAATGGTTACATTACTGCCTCACAGCACTGAGGTCATGGGTTCTATCCCCACCATGTGTTATATATACGGGGCAGTACGGACGGTGTAATGGCTACATTACTGCCTCATAGCACTGAGGTCATGGGTTCTATCCCCACCATGTGTTATATATACGGGGCAGTACGGACAGTGTAATGGTTATATTACTGCCTCACAGCGCTGAGGTCATGGGTTCTATCCCCACCATGTGTTATATATACGGGGCAGTACGGGTGGTGTAATGGTTACATTACTGCCTCACAGCACTGAGGTCATGGGTTCTATCCCACCATGTGTTATATATACGGGGCGGTACGGACGGTGTAATGGTTACATTACCGCCTCACAGCACTGAGGTCATGGGTTCTATCCCCACCATGTGTTATATATACGGGGCGGTACGGACGGTGTAATGGTTACATTACCGCCTCACAGCACTGAGGTCATGGGTTCTATCCCCACCATGTGTTATATATACAGGGCAGTACGGACGGTGTAATGGTTACATTACTGCCTCACAGCGCTGAGGTCATGGGTTCTATTCCCACCATGTGTTATATATACAGGGCAGTACGGACGGTGTAATGGTTAGCATTACTGCCTCACAGCACTGAGGTCATGGGTTCTATCCCCACCATGTGTTATATATACGGGGCAGTACGGATGGTGTAATGGTTACATTACTGCCTCACAGCGCTGAGGTCATGGGTTCTATCCCCACCATGTGTTATATATATATATGGGGCAGTACGGATGGTGTAATGGTTACATTACTGCCTCACAGCGCTGAGGTCATGGGTTCTATCCCCACCATGTGTTATATATATATATGGGGCAGTACGGATGGTGTAATGGTTACATTACTGCCTCATAGCACTGAGGTCATGGGTTCTATTCCCACCATGTGTTATATATATACAGGGCAGTATGGACGGTGTAATGGTTACATTACTGCCTCACAGAGCTGAGGTCATGGGTTCTATTCCCACCATGTGTTATATATACGGGGCAGTACAGACGGTGTAATGGTTAGCATTACTGCCTCACAGCACTGAGGTCTATCCCCACCATGTGTTATATATACGGTGCAGTACGGATGGTGTAATGGTTAGCATTACTGCCTCACAGCGCTGAGGTCATGGGTTCTATTCCCACCATGTGTTATATATACGGGGCAGTACGGATGGTGTAATGGTTATATTACTGCCTCACAGCACTGAGGTCATGGGTTCTATCCCCACCATGTGTTATATATACAGGGCAGTACGGATGGTGTAATGGTTACATTACTGCCTCACAGCACTGAGGTCATGGGTTCTATCCCCACCATGTGTTATATATACGGGGCAGTACGGACGGTGTAATGGCTACATTACTGCCTCATAGCACTGAGGTCATGGGTTCTATCCCCACCATGTGTTATATATACGGGGCAGTACGGACAGTGTAATGGTTATATTACTGCCTCACAGCGCTGAGGTCATGGGTTCTATCCCCACCATGTGTTATATATACGGGGCAGTACGGGTGGTGTAATGGTTACATTACTGCCTCACAGCACTGAGGTCATGGGTTCTATCCCACCATGTGTTATATATACGGGGCGGTACGGACGGTGTAATGGTTACATTACCGCCTCACAGCACTGAGGTCATGGGTTCTATCCCCACCATGTGTTATATATACGGGGCGGTACGGACGGTGTAATGGTTACATTACCGCCTCACAGCACTGAGGTCATGGGTTCTATCCCCACCATGTGTTATATATACAGGGCAGTACGGACGGTGTAATGGTTACATTACTGCCTCACAGCGCTGAGGTCATGGGTTCTATTCCCACCATGTGTTATATATACAGGGCAGTACGGACGGTGTAATGGTTAGCATTACTGCCTCACAGCACTGAGGTCATGGGTTCTATCCCCACCATGTGTTATATATACGGGGCAGTACGGATGGTGTAATGGTTACATTACTGCCTCACAGCGCTGAGGTCATGGGTTCTATCCCCACCATGTGTTATATATATATATGGGGCAGTACGGATGGTGTAATGGTTACATTACTGCCTCACAGCGCTGAGGTCATGGGTTCTATCCCCACCATGTGTTATATATATATATGGGGCAGTACGGATGGTGTAATGGTTACATTACTGCCTCATAGCACTGAGGTCATGGGTTCTATTCCCACCATGTGTTATATATATACAGGGCAGTATGGACGGTGTAATGGTTACATTACTGCCTCACAGAGCTGAGGTCATGGGTTCTATTCCCACCATGTGTTATATATACGGGGCAGTACAGACGGTGTAATGGTTAGCATTACTGCCTCACAGCACTGAGGTCTATCCCCACCATGTGTTATATATACGGTGCAGTACGGATGGTGTAATGGTTAGCATTACTGCCTCACAGCACTGAGGTCATGGGTTCTATTCCCACCATGTGTTATATATACGGGGCAGTACGGACAGTGTAATGGTTACATTACTGCCTCACAGCACTGAGGTCATGGGTTCTATTCCCACCATGTGTTATATATACGGGGCAGTACGGACGGTGTAATGGTTAGTATTACTGCCTCACAGCACTGAGGTCATGGGTTCTATCCCCACCATGTGTTATATATACGGGGCAGTACAGATGGTGTAATGGTTACATTACTGCCTCACAGCACTGAGGTCATGGGTTCCATTCCCACCATGGCCCTAACTGTGTGGAGTTTGTATATTCTCCCCGTACATTCCCAAAAAAATATACTGGTAGGCTAATTGACTCCCAACAAAAAAAACCTAGAATATCTGTGTGTGTACATGTAGCTGCGGAATATGTGTGCGCTATATAAATAACTGGTAATAATATTCTCTGTACAGCGCTGTGGAATATGTGTGCGCTATATAATAACTGGTAATACTATTCTCTGTACAGCGCTGTAGAATATGTGTGCGCTATATAATAACTGGTAATAGTCTCTGTACAGCACTGTGGAATATGTGTGCGCTATATAATAACTGGTAATACTATTCTCTTTACAACGCTGCGGAATATGTGTGCGCTATATAAATAACTGGTAATAATATTCTCTGTACAGCGCTGCGGAATATGTGTGCGCTATATTATAACTGGTAATAATATTCTCTGTACAGCGCTGTAGAATATGTGTGCACTATATAAATAACTGGTAATAATAGTCTCTGTACAGCACTGTGGAATATGTGTGCGCTATATAATAACTGGTAATAATATTCTTTGTACATCGCTGCGGAATATGTGTGCGCTATATAAATAACTGGTAATAATATTCTCTGTACAGCGCTGTAGAATATGTGTGCGCTATATAATAACTGCTAATAGTCTCTGTACAGCGCTGTGGAATATGTGTGCGCTATATAATAACTGATAATACTATTCTCTGTACAACGCTGCGGAATATGTGTGCGCTATATAAATAACTGGTAATAATATTCTCTGTACAGCGCTGCGGAATATGTGTGCGCTATATAATAACTGGTACTAATAGTCTCTGTATAGCGCTGAGGAATATGTGTGCGCTATATAATAACTGGTAATATTCTCTGTACAGCGCTGTGGAATATGTGTGCGCTATATAATAACTGGTAATAATATTCTCTGTACAGCGCTGTAGAATATGTGTGCACTATATAAATAACTGGTAATAATAGTCTCTGTACAGCGCTGTGGAAAATGTGTGCGCTATAAAATAATAATAATATTCTCTGTACATCGCTGAAGTATATGCGTGCGCTATATAATTACTGGTAATAATAGTCCCTGTACAGCGCTGTACAGAGCTATATAATAATATTCTCTGTACAGCGCTGCAGAATATGTGCGCTACATAATAACAACTGGTAATAATATTCTCTGTACAGCGCTGCGGAATATGTGTGCGCTATATAATAACTGGTAATAATATTCTTTGTACTGCGCTGCGGAATATGTGTGCGCTATATAAAGAACTGGTAATAATAATCTCTGTACTGCGCTGCGGAATATGTGTGCGCTATAAAATAAATGGCAATATTAGTCTCTGTACAGTACTGCGGAATATGTGTGCGCTATATAATAACTGGTAATAATAATCTCTGTACAGCGCTGTGGAATATGTGTGCGCTATATAATAATAACTGGTAATAATATTCTCTGTACAGCGCTGCGGAATATGTGTGCACTATATAATAACTGGTAATAATATTCTCTGTACAACGCTGCTGAATATGTGTGCGTTATATAATAACTGGTAATAATAGTCTCTGTACAGCGCTGCGGAATATGTGTGCGCTATATAATAACTGGTAATAATATTCTCTGTACAGTGCTGTGGAATATGTGTGCGCTATATAAAGAACTGGTAATAATAATCTCTGTACTGCGCTGCTGAATATGTGTCCGCTATATAATAACTGGTAATAATAGTCTCTGTACAGCGCTGTGGAATATGTGTGCGCTATATAATAACTGGTAATAATAGTCTCTGTACAGCGCTGTGGAATATGTGTGCGCTATATAATAACTGGTAATAATCTCTGTACAGCGCTGTGGAATATGTGTGAGCTATATAATAACTGGTAATAGTCTTTGTACAGCGCTGTGGAATATGTGTGCGCTATATAATAACTGGTAATAATATACTCTGTACATCGCTGTGGAATATGTGTGTGCTATATAATAACTGGTAATAATAATCTCTGTACAGCGCTGCGGAATATGTGTGCGCTATATAATAACTGGTAATAATATTCTCTGTACAGCGCTGCGGAATATGTGTGCACTATATAACTGGTAATAGTCTCTGTACAGCGCTGTGGAATATGTGTGCGCTATATAATAACTGGTAATAGTCTCTGTACAGCGCTGTGGAATATGTGTGCGCTATATAATAACTGGTAATAATATTCTCTGTACAGCGCTGCGGAATATGTGTGCACTATATAAATAACTAGTAATAATATTCTCTGTACAGCGCTGCGGAATATGTGTGCGCTATATAATAACTGGTAATAATATTTTCTGTACAGCGCTGTAGAATATGTGTGCACTATATAAATAACTGGTAATAATAGTTTCTGTACAGCACTGTGGAATATGTGTGCGCTATATAATAACTGGTAATAATATTCTTTGTACATCGCTGCGGAATATGTGTGCGCTGTATAATAACTGGTAATAATAGTCTCTGTACAGCGCTGTAGAATATGTGTGCGCTATATAAATAACTGGTAATAATATTCTCTGTACAGCGCTGTAGAATATGTGTGCGCTATATAATAACTGGTAATAGTCTCTGTACAGCGCTGTGGAATATGTGTGCGCTATATAATAACTGGTAATACTATTCTCTGTACAGCGCTGCGGAATATGTGTGCGCTATATAAATAACTGTTAATAATATTCTCCGTACAGCGCTGCGGAATATGTGTGCGCTATATAATAACTGGTAATAATAGTCTCTGTATAGCGCTGAGGAATATGTGTGCGCTATATAATAACTGGTAATATTCTCTGTACAGCGCTGTGGAATATGTGTGCGCTATATAATAACTGGTAATAATATTCTCTGTACAGCGCTGTAGAATATGTGTGCGCTATATAATAACTGGTAATAATAATCTCTATACATCGCTGCAGAATATGCGTGCGCTATATAATTACTGGTAATAATAGTCTCTGTACAGCGCTGTACAGCGCTATATAATAATATTCTCTGTACAGCGCTGCAGAATATGTATGCGCTATATAGAATATGTATTCTCTGTACAGCGCTGTGGAATATGTGCGCTATATAATAACAACTGGTAATAATATTCTCTGTACAGCGCTGCGGAATATGTGTGCGCTATATAATAACTGGTAATAATATTCTTTGTACTGCGCTGCGGAATATGTGTGCGCTATATAAAGAACTGGTAATAATAATCTCTGTACAGCGCGGCGGAATATGTGTGCGCTATATAATAACTGGTAATAATAGTCTCTGTACAGCGCTGCGAAATATGTGTGCGCTATATAATAACTGGTAATAATAGTCTCTGTACAGCGCTGCGGAATATGTGTGCGCTATATAATAACTGGTAATAATAGTCTCTGTACAGCGCTGCGGAATATGTGTGCGCTATATAATAACTGGTAATAATAGTCTCTGTACAGCGCTGCGGAATATGTGTGCGCTATATAATAACTGGTAATAACAATCTCTGTACAGCGCTGTGGAATATGTGTGCGCTATATAATAACTGGTAATAATATTCTCTGTATAGCGCTGCGGAATATGTGTGCGCTATATAATTACTGGTAATAATAGTCTCTGTACAGCGCTGTGGAATATGTGTGTGCTATATAATAACTGGTAATAATATTCTCTGTACAGCAGCTGCTGAATATGTGTGCGCTATATAATAACTGGTAATAGTCTCTGTACAGCGCTGTGGAATATGTGTGCGCTATATAATAACTGGTAATAGTCTCTGTACAGCACTGTGGAATATGTGTGCGCTATATAATAACTGGTAATAATAGTCTCTGTACTGCGCTGCGGAATATGTGTGCGCTATATAATAACTGGTAATAATCTATGTACAGCGCTGTGGAATATGTGTGCGCTATATAATAACTGGTAATAGTCTCTGTACAGCGCTGTGGAATATGTGTGCGCTATATAATAACTGGTAATAATATTCTCTGTACATCGCTGTGGAATATGTGTGTGCTATATAATAACTGGTAATAGTCTCTGTACAGCGCTGCGGAATATGTGTGCGCTATATAATAACTGGTAATTATATTCTCTATACAGCGCTGCGGAATATGTGTGCGCTATATAATAACTGGTAATAATAGTCTCTGTACAGCGCTGCGGAATATGTGTGCACTATATAATAACTGGTAATAGTCTCTGTACAGCGCTGTGGTCTGTAGAATATGTGTGCGCTATATAATAACTGGTAATAATATTCTTTGTACAGCGCTGCGGAATATGTGTGCGCTATATAATAACTGGTAATAATAGTCTCTGTACAGCGCTGCGGAATATGTGTGCACTATATAATAACTGGTAATAATAATCTCTGTACAGCGCTGCAGAATATGTGTGCGCTATATAATAACTTTTAATAATAATCTCTGTACAGTGCTGTGGAATATGTGTGCGCTATATAATAACTGGTAATACAAATCTCTGTACAGCGCTGTGGAATATGTGTGCGCTATATAATAACTGGTAATAATATTCTCTGTACAGCGCTGTGGAATATGTGTGCGCTATATAATAACTGATAATAATAGTCTCTGTACAGCACTGTGGAATATGTGTGCGCTATATAATTACTGGTAATAGTAATCTCTGTACAGCGCTGTGGAATATGTGTGCGCTATATAATAACTGGTAATAATATTCTCTGTACAACGCTGCGGAATATGTGAGCGCTATATAATAACTGGTAATAATATTCTCTGTACAGCACTGTGGAATATGTGTGTGCTATATAATAACTGGTAATAATATTCTCTGTACAACGCTGCGGAATATGTGTGCGCTATATAATAACTGGTAATAATAGTCTCTGTACAGCGCTGCGGAATATGTGTGCGCTATATAATAACTGGTAATAATAGTCTCTGTACAGTGCTGTGGAATATGTGTGTGCTATATAATAACTGGTAATAGTAATCTCTGTACAGCGCTGTGGAATATGTGTGCGCTATATAATAACTGGTAATAATATTCTCTGTACAGCGCTGTGGAATATGTGTGCGCTATATAATATAACTGGTAATAATATTCTCTGTACAGCGCTGCGGAATATGTGTGCGCTATATAATAACTGGAAATAATATTCTCTGTACAGCGCTGCAGAATATGTGTGCGCTATATAATAACTGGTAATAATCTCTGTACAGCGCTGTGGAATATGTGTGCGCTATATAATAACTGGTAATAATAGTCTCTGTACAGCTGTGTGCGCTATATAATAACTGGTAATAATATTCTCTGTACAGCGCTGCAGAATATGTGTGCGCTATATAATAACTGGTAATAATCTCTGTACAGCGCTGTGGAATATGTGTGCGCTATATAATAACTGGTAATAATAGTCTCTGTACAGCGCTGTGGAATATGTGTGCGCTATATAATAACTGGTAATAATAGTCTGTACAGCGCTGCGGAATATGTGTGCGCTATATAAATAACTGGTAATAATCTCTGTACAGCGCTGTGGAATATGTGTGCACTATATAATAACTGGTAATAATAATCTCTGTACAGCGCTGTGGAATATGTGTGCACTATATAATAACTGGTAATAATAGTCTCTGTACAGCGCTGTGGAATATGTGTGCGCTATATAATAACTGGTAATAATAATATCTGTACAGCACTGCGGAATATGTGTGCCCTATATAATAACTGGTAATAATAATCTCTGTACAGCGCTGTGGAATATGTGTGCGCTATATAATTACTGGTAGTAATATTCTCTGTACAGCGCTGCGGAATATGTGTGCGCTATATAAATAACTGGTAATAATATTCTCTGTACAGCGCTGTGGAATATGTGTGCGCTATATAATAACTGGTAATAATAGTCTCTGTACAACGCTGCAGAATATGTGTGCGCTATATAATAACTGGTAATAATATTCTCTTTACAACGCTGCTGAATGTGTGCACTATATAATAACTGGGGTACTTGCTTCCTAACACGGCTCCCATTGCATTGCATACCATAAGGTATGCGATGCGATGTTAGCCGATGTTATATGATTTTAAATTGTATAAGCACCCTAATGGGTGTTTTCAATGTTAAATGTGTCCCCTGTAAGATAAATAATTGTATAAGCACCGTAATAGGTGCTTACAATGTTAAAAGCACCCCCGCGCCACCCGTACTATCAACGTCATCCTGAAGCGCGGCGAGCGAAGTATTACACCTGTGTAATACCCCTCACCTGTGTCACACACCCCTCACCTGTGTCACACACCCTTTACCTGTGTCACACACCCTTTACCTGTGTCACACATCCCTCACCTGTGTCATACACACTCACCTGTGTCACACACCCCTCACCTGTGTCATACACACTCACCTGTGTCACACACCCCTCACCTGTGTCACACACCCCTCACCCGTGACACAACCATAACCTGCGTCACACCCCTCACCTGTGTCACACAGCCCTCACCTGTGTCACACACCCCTCGCCTGTGTCACACACCCCTCACCTGTGTCACAACCCTCACCTGAGTCCAACCCTCTCACCTGTGTCACACACACTTTACCTGTGTCACACATTCCTCATCTGTGACACGTCCCTAACCTGTGTCACAGCCCTTACCTGTGTCACACTCCTCACCTGTGTCATGTACCCCCACCTCTGACACAACCCTACCCTCACTTGTGTCACACCTCTCACTTGTGTCACACCTCTCACCTGTGTCACACACCCCTCACCTGTGACACATTTCTCACTTGTGTCACATCCCTCACCTGTGTCCCACCCACTCACCTGTGTCACACACCCCTCCCCTGTGAAACACAACTCTTACCTGTGTCACACACCCCTCACCTGTGTCACACACCCCTCACCTGTGTCACATACCCCTCACCTGTTTCACATTAAGAAGTTGCTGATAGGGACCTGCTATAAACTGCCAGATATCAGTGACACTGTGCAAGCACAACTCCTACTGCTAATACAAATGGCTGCAGAACTGGGCCAAATGCAGTAATGAGACAAGTGGTACAGGTGGGGACAACAGGTCTCTGAGCATACTAAAGGACCATGGCATGTCCCAAATCATTGAGGACCAACTAGAAGCCGGGCTATACTATAATGTATAAACACTAAAGTCAGGGAGCACCTGGGAAACTGTGACCACAACATGGGGCATAATTCAAACCTGTTTCCTAACAGCCCAGCAAATGGTCAGCGCCGCCTGCCGCAATATTGCTGGTAACAAGTTCATTTCCACAGTGAACAAAGGCAAGAATACTAAGGTTACAAACCAATGAGGCTAAATAAGAAGGTAAGAGGCGGCATTTAAATTGATTAAGTCTGACGGGAAGGAGTCGTCTTTCTGCGTATACAAGGAGTGTAATAAAACATGCAAAAAGGAAATGGAAAGCAGGACAAAAAGGGTTGTTTAAGAATATCAATGGTAAAAGGATTAAAAATTTAGGACGCCCTAAGAAGTGAGGTAGGCGGATGCTTAATGATGATAAGGACAAAGCAGAGGAATTAAACATTTCTTTTTGTCAGTGTTTACTATAGAGGTACAAATGTTGGGAATATTACAGAACTATATAAATGATAATGATCTGTTACCTAATAATTGTTTGACTTAGAAGTCCGTGACTATGAAAAATGTAGATAAATTAATCTCCAGTGCCAGACGGCATTTACCCTAGGGTTCTAATGGAATGACCATTATACTTCATTTTTGGAGAATCAATTTCATCAGGCTTGGTACCAAGGGATTGGTGAATAGCAGATGTAGCGCCATTATTCAAAAAGGAAAGTAAAACACATACAGGAAGTTATAGACCCGTAAGTCTTACATCAATATTGGGGAAATTACTGATGGGTATATTAAGGGATAGCATTCAGGATTACTTGGTGTACAATAAGATTATAAGTGGGAACCAGCCTGACTTTGTGAGGGATAGATCATGTCAAACTTAGCCAGGTAGGATTGACTGGGACTGCATGCGATATATTACATGAGATTCTGCCACCTGGAATAGTCCCGGGTGGCTCAAGGGCAGGTCAAGGGTGACTTCCCCGAGGGGAGAAGTTGCCGTAGTGTATTCCCAGCTATACTTAATTAGCTTCTATGAGGCCATCTACCAAATACGGGTGCTGCGTCTAGGAAGCAACATTTGTAATTGGATCAAAAATTGGTCGGAAAATAAGGAACTGTTGTGGTAAACGGAAGATTTTCAAATAGGGCTAAAACTTTAAGTGTTGTACCTCAGGGTTATGTGCTGGGGCAACTTCTTTTTAATATATTTATTAATGACCTAGGCCTAGTGAGCAATGTGTCAATTTTTGTAGATTACACTAAACTATGGAAGGTAATAAAATCAGATCAGGATGTCGCATTTCTACAGAGGGACTTAAACTGGAGGATTGGGCAAAATGGAAGATGAGGGTTGCATGCCATCTATAATTTAAATGGGGATAATCTAGGGGAATCATTAATAGATGAGGTCACAGACAGTAGACTTTCTGTAGCTGCAGTGCACAATGTGAAGAAGCAGCAGGAAAGGTCTTAGTATGCACAGGTAAAGGTGTGCCCCAGTGCTGGAACTGCTTCTCTGCTCCCAGCACCGGAACAGCAGCAGCAGGGAGGGGAGCTGTGTCCCCAGCGGGACTCTGCTCCAGCCAGCATGGGGATCATGCTGAAGAAAAAGACCCAGATGGTTCCAAGGCGCAGACAGAGGGTCCTCTGTGTGCTCTTTATAAGGAGAAGGGACAGGAGCTTCTGGATTGTCCGTGGGATGAAGAGTGGATGATCTCGGTTGGTTGAGTCTAGAGATGGCAGAAAGCGGCCAGAGAAATCGAGCGGAGATCCTGCTTGAAGTGAGTCTGAAGGTGCCAATTTGGGAGATCCTTTTGTAAAAGTGGTGGCCGCGAGGACACCTTTGAAGGCTTTCTCAGTGCTGGAAATGACAATGATGGGGACATTTGGCCCACATGTCTTCCTGTAATTGCTATGCTCTGCGAAAGAGACACCAGAAAAGATTTTTCCCATTAAAGATGGATGTGGATAACCGGGAGGTGAAGAAGTCATGCAGTGAGGAGGTTGTAAGAATCCTTCCTCTGGACATTTGGAACAGAAGTGTGCTGGGTATTGGGAAGTTCCAGCAGAAAACAGAGAAAAACCACTCAGCAAAGGACAAGGCTGCCCAGCACAGGACAAAGCCGCCTAGCACAGGACAAGGCTGCCCAGCCAAGGGAAAGATCACTCAGCACTGGGAGAGGCTGCTCAGCACAGAACAAGGCCGCCTAGCACAGGGAAAGGCCATCCAGAACAAGACAAGGCTGCCCAGCACAGGACAAAGGCCACCCAGCATAGGACAAGGCCATCCAGCACAGCACAGGGAAAGGTTGCCCAGCACAGATAGAGGCCATCCAGGACAAGACAAAGCTGCACAGGACATGGCTGTCCAGCAGAGGTAGAGGCCATCCAGGACAAGACAAGGCTGCCCAGCACAGGACAAAGCTGTCCAACACAGGACAAGGCCACCCAGCATAGGACAGGGAAAGGTTGTCCAGCACAGCACAGGTAGAGGCCACCCAGGACAAGACAAGGCTTCACAGCACAGGACAAGGCTGTCCAGCACAGGAGAAGGCTGCCCAGCACAGGACAAGGCCACCCAGCAGAGAACAAGGCTGCCCAGCACAGGGAAAGGTTGCCCAGCACAGGTCGAGGCCATCCAGGACAAGATAAGGCTGCCAAGCACAGGACAAGGCCTTCCAGCATAGGACAAAGTTGCCCAGCACAGGGAAGGAACGTTGAGCATAGGACCAAGTAGAAGGATAAGAGATATGGATTCTGAAGAAGGACGGGGGTCAGGGATTCTGGAAGAATTATTGGCTGTAGCACAGCAGAGTAACAACATGGAGATCACAGAACGTGTCCCGACGAGCCCAGTGGGACGGGTGCCGGCAATCTATATGATTCATTGCCGGCGATTACCAAGCAGGACGATGAGCTGGAAGCTTCAAAGACATGAAGAAGCAGTAATAGAAATATATTATTAAATATTAGATCTCTCTATAAGGATTGAAATCATGCTTCCAGCTCTGTCAAACCAGTGTCATTAAAAGCTAACGAACCATATTAAACGAATATTAAAATATAGGTTCCCTTTGCATAAGATAATGAGCAAAAACACTTTTAAGTCTCTGTCTCGATGCTGCAAGGTGCGATTGGCCTTTTTCTGCTGCAGCCGAGGAAAAAAAAACAACTTTGAAGTCACCCAGGTAAGACCGAGACCGATCAAACGCTAATCAACTTCAAAAAGGCGCCCGTGTCCTCCGCGTCTCCCGGACCCTGTCCCTGGGACATCTGAAATGCAAATGCGCAAATTCATTTAAAAAATTGTAAATTGGTGGCACGTTTAATCAGAGGAAAGTTTCCTGGTAAATGGGGAAGGAGCCATGTTCTGGATGGAGGGGCCGAGCGGCTCTAATTGTCGTTTTGTTTGTTAAGAGAAATTTCCATTCGGGAAAGGAGAGAAATAAAAGAGCTGGCAGCGACGTTTTGTTTAACTCTTGCCGTGCTAGGGGGAGATCCCATCGCTCCGTCTCCATGTCCGTGGCCCCCCAGCGCCGAAACAGTCAATGTCAGCTTTCTGCTTTATTATCAGTTAAGTGCAGTTAAAAAATGAATCTGTAATGAATGAATAATAATGAAAATGGAAGTGGCGGAGTCACTGGCTGGGGGCGTCCAGTGATGGAACTTAAGTACTGTAATGCTGTAGTGAGCACAATACCACAAGCAGCTCCCGCGCCTCCGAGCTACTTCCCGAGCATGGGGAGGAAAAGCGTCTCTCTTATCGCTACCGCCTAAAAATGTCAGGAAGAGCAAATCCTCCGTGGGCAAATTGAGATTTCATTAACTTTAAATGGATTGCTTTTGACTGAAGTCCCCGCACGGTTGTTAGAGAGTGGTAATGGACGGTGGCCACTCGGACGCCATCGCAGAATGCTTTGCCTTTGTCTGCAAGAAGTTTAAGCGCTGGGCAGGGGCTTGTTTGTCATCGCGCCGCTAGAGACGGAGAATTCAACCTTGTAATTCCTGTCTTGTTTCCCGTAATATGCCTCAAAATGACCGGTTTCTGCCAATGCGTATGACGGAGATGAGGGATTGCACAAACATATCGTGTCTTACAAAGTGAAAATGGCAGCTGGTCACTAAAGCACTTGGTTTAATTACATCACATTAGTATTGCCACGTCACAAGGTGTGCGATCCCATTATTTTATATATTATTATTGTGTACTGACGCAGGCTGTCTCTGACATGTGTATGTACAGCGTTAGTTCAGCTTTCCGCTACTTGCTAAAGTGCGCAGCCATCGCAGACCCCATCGCAGTCCCCATCTCAGTCCCCATCGCAGTCCCCATCGCAGGGTAGAACAATACAATAACCTGCAAATACAGGGGTTTCTCTCTGGTATCAATGAGGATTAATAGGAGGAAGCGGCGATAACACCTTTGCACGCCTTCATACAGTAAATAAGCCCCTAAACACCAGTTTATGGTGCCAGTTGGCTTGCCAACATCCTGGCTGTACCATCTGTGGCCCAGCAGGCGGTTGGTGTGGTACCGTGGTGTCTCAGTAGCCCGGCCTCTGCTATACAAACCATGATTCCCGGGCTTGGGAGGTGGAGGAAAGGGGCGACAATGACGCAATTCAGTGCATCATAAAACCATCGGGACCACCCACTGCAACCGCAGGCGGCAGATGCAGGGGACCTCCAGGAGGCAGGTGGCAGATGCAGGGGACCTCCAGGAGGCAGGCGGCAGATGCAGGGGACCTCCAGGAGGCAGGCGGCAGATGCAGGGGACCTCCAGGAGGCAGGCGTCAGATGCAGGGGACCTCCAGGATGCAGGCGTCAGATGAAGGGGACCTCCAGGAGGCAGGCGGCAGATGCAGGGGACCTCCAGGAGGCAGGCGGCCGATGCAGGGGACCTCCAGGAGGCAGGTGGCAGATGCAGGGGACCTCCAGGAGGCAGGCGGCACATGCAGGGGACCTCCAGGAGGCAGGCGGCAGATGCAGGGGACCTCCAGGAGGCAGGCGGCACATGCAGGGGACCTCCAGGAGGCAGGCGGCACATGCAGGGGACCTCCAGGAGGCAGGCGGCACATGCAGGGGACCTCCAGGAGGCAGGCGGCACATGCAGGGGACCTCCAGGAGGCAGGCGTCAGATGCAGGGGACCTCCAGGAGGCAGGCGGCAGATGAAGGGGACCTCCAGGAGGCAGGCGGCAGATGCAGGGGACCTCCAGGAGGCAGGCGGCAGATGCAGGGGACCTCCAGGAGGCAGGCGGCAGATGCAGGGGACCTCCAGGAGGCAGGCGGCAGATGCAGGGGACCTCCAGGAGGCAGACGGCAGATGAAGGGGACCTCCAGGAGGCAGGCGGCAGATGCAGGGGACCTCCAGGAGGCAGATGCAGGGGACCTCCAGGAGGCAGGCGGCAGATGCAGGGGACCTCCAGGAGGCAGGCGGCAGATGCAGGGGACCTCCAAGAGGCAGGCGGCAGATGCAGGGGACCTCCAGGAGGCAGGCGGCAGATGCAGGGGACCTCCAGGAGGCAGGCGGAAGATGCAGGGGACCTCCAGGAGGCCTGCTCACTTTTCTGGGTGACCAGAATTTGGGGGTCTCCCGGAGTAGGCGTCCATGTGAGAAACTATTTCCATGGAACCAGGAAGACCGATGGCGGGCAACCATCTGTTTCAGATGTCCAGCGGTAGGTTGCTATATGGGAGTTCTAATACACATAAACCAGGAAGCTGTATATTAACCCGCCCCCCCTCCCCCCTCATAGCACAAACCGGTTTATCCCCAGTGACGGGATTTGCTCCCGATGCTGGAGCTGACCCCGATGAGAGTTGTAGTCCCCACGGACACATTTAGACCTGATGCTACCAGGTATGTATGTTATGAGGCAGATTCCTGCCGTCCTTTGGGTCTGGGTCTTTATGACTGATTAGAACATTGGCAGATGATTTAGCGGCATTACAATGTCATATCTGTTCCCGTGTGGAGGAAATCGGGAAGAGAGCCCCTCGCTCCTCTCGCTTCCACTCTCCCAGTACAGAGTTAATGCAGATATGCAGCTTGTGCCAGACGTCCAGGAATATTAAAATATTGGATTACAATATAATGCTGTCTCTACTTATCAGGAACACTAGGCTGGACGGCAATTTCCAGCGACTCAGAGATTCAGTTACCGAATGTTATTGTGACAGCATATCAAGGTATGTAAGTGCTGTACTGTACTCGCTCTCCCGGGGGGGAGGGGGGGAGCAATCGCTCTGACTGACACTTCCAACTGTACCCCCTGCCCTGACTGTGCTGAGCCGCAAGGCGGGGGGATAACACTGCTCTGAGCCCGGAACCTATGCCCTGACTGTGCTGAGCCGCAGGGCGAGGGGATAACACTGCTCTGAGCCCGGAACCTATGCCCTGACTGTGCTGAGCCGCAGGGCGGGGGATAACACTGCTATGAGCCCGGAACCTCTGCCCTGAATGTGCTGAGCCGCAGGGCGGGGGGATAACACTGCTCTGAGCCCGGAACCTCTGCCCTGACTGTGCTGAGCCACAGGGAGGGGGGATAACACTGCTCTGAGCCCGGAACCTATGCCCTGACTGTGCTGAGCCGCAGGGCGAGGGGATAACACTGCTCTGAGCCCGGAACCTATGCCCTGACTGTGCTGAGCCGCAGGGTGGGGGGATAACACTGCTCTGAGCCCGGAACCTCTGCCCTGAATGTGCTGAGCCGCAGGGCGGGGGGATAACACTGCTCTGAGCCCGGAACCTCTGCCCTGACTGTGCTGAGCCGCAGGGAGGGGGGATAACACTGCTCTGAGCCCGGAACCCATGCCCTGACTGTGCTGAGCCGCAGGGCGGGGGGATAACACTGCTCTGAGCCCGGAACCCATGCCATGACTGTGCTGAGCCGCAGGGAGGGGGGATAACACTGCTCTGAGCCCGGAACCTATGCCCTGACTGTGCTGAGCGGCAGGGTGGGGGTGGGGCATAACACTGCTCTGAGCCCGGAACCTATGCCCTGACTGTGCTGAGCGGCAGGGTGGGGGTGGGGCATAACACTGCTCTGAGCCCGGAACCTATGCCTTGACTGTGCAGAGCCGCAGGGTGGGGGGATAACACTGCTCTAAACCCGGAACCTATGCCCTGACTGTGCTGAGCGGCAGGGTGGGGGGCATAACACTGCTCTGAGCCCGGAACCTATGCCTTGACTGTGCTGAGCCGCAGGGTGGGGGGATAACACTGCTCTGAGCCCGGAACCTATGCCCTGACTGTGCTGAGCCGCAGGGTGGGGGGATAACACTGCTCTGAGCCCGGAACCTATGCCCTGACTGTGCTGGGCCGCAGGGTGGGGGGATAACACTGTTCTGAGCCCGGAACCTATGCCCTGACTGTGCTAGGCCGCAGGGTGGGGGGATAACACTGCTCTGAGCCAGGAACCTATGCCCTGACTGTGCTGGGCCGCAGGGTGGGGGGATAACACTGCTCTGAGCCCGGAACCTATGCCCTGACTGTGCTGAGCCGCAGGGTGGGGGGATAACACTGCTCTGAGCCCGGAACCTATGCCCTGACTGTGCTGGGCCACAGGGTGGGGGGATAACACTGCTCTGAGCCCGGAACCTATAGCCTGACTGTGCTGAGCCGCTGGGTGGGGGGATAACACTGCTCTGAGCCCGGAACCTATGCCCTGACTGTGCTGAACGGCAGGGTGGGGGGGATAACACTGCTCTGAGCCCAGAACCTATGCCTTGACAGTGCTGAGCGGCAGGGTGGGGGGATAACACTGCTCTGAGCCTGGAACCTATGCCCTGACTGTGCTGAGCCGCAGGGTGGGGGGGGATAACACTGCTCTGAGCCCGGAACCTATGCCCTGACTGTGCTGAGCCGCAGGGCGGGGGATAACACTGCTCTGAGCCCGGAACCTCTGCCCTGAATGTGCTGAGCCGCAGGGCGGGGGGATAACACTGCTCTGAGCCCGGAACCTCTGCCCTGACTGTGCTGAGCCGCAGGGAGGGGGGATAACACTGCTCTGAGCCCGGAACCTATGCCCTGACTGTGCTGAGCCGCAGGGCGAGGGGATAACACTGCTCTGAGCCCGGAACCTATGCCCTGACTGTGCTGAGCCGCAGGGTGGGGGGATAACACTGCTCTGAGCCCGGAACCTCTGCCCTGAATGTGCTGAGCCGCAGGGCGGGGGGATTACACTGCTCTGAGCCCGGAACCTCTGCCCTGACTGTGCTGAGCCGCAGGGAGGGGGGATAACACTGCTCTGAGCCCGGAACCCATGCCCTGACTGTGCTGAGCCACAGGGCGGGGGGATAACACTGCTCTGAGCCCGGAACCCATGCCCTGACTGTGCTGAGCCGCAGGGCGGGGGGATAACACTGCTCTGAGCCCGGAACCCATGC
This sequence comes from Crinia signifera, assembly GCF_055691185.1. Classification (NCBI taxonomy): domain Eukaryota; kingdom Metazoa; phylum Chordata; class Amphibia; order Anura; family Myobatrachidae; genus Crinia; species Crinia signifera. The sequence goes on from NW_028142128.1 coordinate 119,422, forward strand.
CATGACTGTGCTGAGCCGCAGGGAGGGGGGATAACACTGCTCTGAGCCCGGAACCTATGCCCTGACTGTGCTGAGCGGCAGGGTGGGGGTGGGGCATAACACTGCTCTGAGCCCAGAACCTATGCCTTGACTGTGCAGAGCCGCAGGGTGGGGGGATAACACTGCTCTAAACCCGGAACCTATGCCCTGACTGTGCTGAGCGGCAGGGTGGGGGGCATAACACTGCTCTGAGCCCGGAACCTATGCCTTGACTGTGCTGAGCCGCAGGGTGGGGGGATAACACTGCTCTGAGCCCGGAACCTATGCCCTGACTGTGCTGAGCCGCAGGGTGGGGGGATAACACTGCTCTGAGCCCGGAACCTATGCCCTGACTGTGCTGGGCCGCAGGGTGGGGGGATAACACTGTTCTGAGCCCGGAACCTATGCCCTGACTGTGCTAGGCCGCAGGGTGGGGGGATAACACTGCTCTGAGCCAGGAACCTATGCCCTGACTGTGCTGGGCCGCAGGGTGGGGGGATAACACTGCTCTGAGCCCGGAACCTATGCCCTGACTGTGCTGAGCCGCAGGGTGGGGGGATAACACTGCTCTGAGCCCGGAACCTATGCCCTGACTGTGCTGGGCCACAGGGTGGGGGGATAACACTGCTCTGAGCCCGGAACCTATAGCCTGACTGTGCTGAGCCGCTGGGTGGGGGGATAACACTGCTCTGAGCCCGGAACCTATGCCCTGACTGTGCTGAACGGCAGGGTGGGGGGGATAACACTGCTCTGAGCCCAGAACCTATGCCTTGACAGTGCTGAGCGGCAGGGTGGGGGGATAACACTGCTCTGAGCCTGGAACCTATGCCCTGACTGTGCTGAGCCACAGGGTGGGGGGGGGATAACACTGCTCTGAGCCCGGAACCTATGCCCTGACTGTGCTGAGCGGCAGGGTGGGGGGATAACACTGTTCTGAGCCCGGAACCTATGCCCTGACTGTGCTAGGCCGCAGGGTGGGGGGATAACACTGCTCTGAGCCAGGAACCTATGCCCTGACTGTGCTGGGCCGCAGGGTGGGGGGATAACACTGCTCTGAGCCCGGAACCTATGCCCTGACTGTGCTGAGCCGCAGGGTGGGGGGATAACACTGCTCTGAGCCCGGAACCTATGCCCTGACTGTGCTGGGCCACAGGGTGGGGGGATAACACTGCTCTGAGCCCGGAACCTATAGCCTGACTGTGCTGAGCCGCTGGGTGGGGGGATAACACTGCTCTGAGCCCGGAACCTATGCCCTGACTGTGCTGAACGGCAGGGTGGGGGGGGATAACACTGCTCTGAGCCCAGAACCTATGCCTTGACAGTGCTGAGCGGCAGGGTGGGGGGATAACACTGCTCTGAGCCTGGAACCTATGCCCTGACTGTGCTGAGCCGCAGGGTGGGGGGGGATAACACTGCTCTGAGCCCGGAACCTATGCCCTGACTGTGCTGAGCGGCAGGGTGGGGGGATAACACTGCTCTGAGCCCAGAACCTATGCCCTGACTGTGCTGAGCCGCAGGGTGGGGGATAACACGGTTCTGAGCCCGGAACCTATGCCCTGACTGTGCTGAGCCGCAGGGTGGGGGGATAACACTGCTCTGAGCCCGGAACCTATGCCCTGACTGTGCTGGGCCACAGGATGGGGGGATAACACTGCTCTGAGCCCGGAACCTATGTCCTGACTGTGCTGAGCCACAGGGTGGGGGGATAACACTGCTCTGAGCCCGGAAACTATGCCCTGACTGTGCTGAGCCGCAGGGTGGGGGGATAACACTGCTCTGAGCCCGGAACCTATGCCCTGACTGTGCTGAGCCGCAGGGTGGGGGGGATAACACTGCTCTGAGCCCGCAACCTATGCCCTGACTGTGCTGAGCCAAAAAGCGGGGGGATAACACTGCTCTGAGCGCGGAACCTATGCCCTGACTGTGCTGGGCCGCAGGGTGGAGGGATAACACTGCTCTGAGCCCGAAACCTATGTCCTGACTGTGCTGAGCCGCAGGGTGGGGGATAACACTGCTCTGAGCCCGGAACCTATGCCCTGACTGTGCTGAGCCGCAGGGCGGGGGGATAACACTGCTCTGAGCGCGGAACCTATGACCTGACTGTGCTGAGCCACAGGGTGGGGGGATAACACTGCTCTGAGCCCGGAACCTATAGCCTGACTGTGCTGAGCCGCAGGGTGGGGGGATAACACTGCTCTGAGCCCGCAACCTATGCCCTGATTGTGCTGAGCCGCAGGGTGGGGGGATAACACTGCTCTGAGCCCGGAACCTATGCCCTGACTGTGCTGAGCCGCAGGGCGGGATTATAACACTGCTCTGAGCCCGGAACCTATGCCCTGATTGTGCTGAGCCACAGGGTGGGGGGATAACACTGCTCTGAGCCCGGAACCTATGCCCTGACTGTGCAGAGCCGCAGGGCTGGGGGATAATACTGCTCTGAGCCCGGAACCTATGCCCCGACTGTTTTGGGCCGCAGGGTGGGGGATAACACTGCTCTGAGCCCGGAACCTATGCTCTGACTGTGCTGAGCCGCAGGGTGTGGGGATAACACTGCTCTGAGCCCGGAATCTATGCCCTGACTGTGCTGAGACGCAGGGTGGGGGGATAACACTGCTCTGAGCCCGGAACCTATGCCCTGACTGTGCTGAGATGCAGGGTGGGCTGATAACACTGCTCTGAGCCCGGAACCTATGCCCTGACTGTGCTGAGCCACAGGGTGGGGGGATAACACTGCTCTGAGCCCGGAACCTATAGCCTGACTGTGCTGAGCCGCAGCGCGGGGGGATAACACTGCTCTGAGCCCGGAACCTATGCCCTGACTGTGCTGAGCCGCAGGGTGGGGGGATAACACTGCTCTGAGACCGTAACCTATGCCTTGACTGTGCTGAGCCGCAGGGTGGGGAATATCATTGCTCTGAGCCTGGAACCTCTGTCCTGACTGTGCTGGGCCACAGAGTGGGGGGGGAAAACACTGCTCTGAGCCCGGAACCTATGCCCTGACTGTGCTGAGCCGCAGGGCGAGGGGATAACACTGCTCTGAGCCCGGAACCTATGCCCTGACTGTGCTGAGCTGCAGGGCGGGGGGATATCATTGCTCTGAGCCCGGAACCTATGCCCTGACTGTGCTGGGCCACAGGGCGGGGGGATAACACTGCTCTGAGCCCGGAACCTATGCCCTGACTGTGCTGAGCCGCAGGACGGGGGGATAACACTGATCTGAGCCCGGAACCTATGCCCTGACTGTGCTGAGCTGCAGGGTGGGGGGATAACACTGCTCTGAGCCCCGAACCTCTGCCCTGACTGTGCTGAGCCGCAGGGTGGGGGGATAACACTGCTCTGAGCCCGGAATGTATGCCCTGACTGTGCTGAGACGCAGGGTGGGGGGATAACACTGCTCTGAGCCCGGAACCTATACCCTGACTGTGCTGAGCAGCAGGGTGGGGGGATAACACTGCTCTGAGCCCGGAACCTATGCCCTGACTGTGCTGAGCCGCAAGGCGGGGGGATAACACTGATCTGAGCCCGGAACCTATGCCCTGACTGTGCTGAGCCGCAGGGTGGAGGGGATAACACTGCTCTGAGCCCGGAACCTATGCCTTGACTGTGCTGAGCCGCAGAGTGGGGGGATAACACTGTTCTGAGCCTGGAACCTATGCCTTGACTGTGCTGAGACGCAGGGTGGGGGGATAGCACTGCTCTGAGCCCGGAACCTATGCCTTGACTGTGCTGAGCCGCAGGGCGGGGGGATAACACTGATCTGAGCCCAGAACCTATGCCCTGACTGTGCTGAGCCTCAGGGTGGGGGGGATAACACTGCTCTGAGCCCGGAACCTATGCCTTGACTGTGCTGAGCCGCAGGGTGGGGGGATAACACTGCTCTGAGCCCGGAACCTATGCCTTGACTGTGCTGAGCCGCAGGGTGGGGAATATCATTGCTCTGAGCCTGGAACCTCTGCCCTGACTGTGCTGGGCCACAGAGTGGGGGGGGGATAACACTGCTCTGAGCCCGGAACCTATGCCCTGACTGTGCTGAGCTGCAGGGTGGGGGGATAACACTGCTCTGAGCCAAGAACATATGCCCTGACTGTGCTGGGGTGCAGGGTGGGGGGATAACACTGCTCTGAGCCCGGAACCTATGCCCTGACTGTACTGGGCCGCAGGGTGGGGGGATTTGATAGGTCTGAGCCCGGATCCTTGTCCTTGATTGTGCTGGGCTGCAGGGTGGGGGATACTAGAAATTTCAGCCTGAAAACTGCCCTGACTGTGCTGAATGGCAGGGTGGGGGATACCATAGGTCTGAGCCCGGATCCTCTGCCCTGACTATGCTGAACCACAAGGTGGGGGATATCATAGCTCTGAGCCAAGAACCTCTGCCCTGACTGTGCTGGGCCGCAGGGTGGGGGGATATCATAGCTCTGAGCCAAGAACCTCTGTCCTGACTGTGCTGGGCCACAGGGTGGGGGAATATCATAGCTCCGAACCCAGAACCTCTGCACTGACTGTGATGGGCCGCAGGGTGGGGGGGATACCATAGCTCTGAGCCTATAACCTTTGTCCTGAGTGTGCTGGGCCGCAAGTTGGGGGATAGCAGAGCTCTGAGCCCGGAACCTCTGCCCTGACTATGCTAAACCACAGGGTGGGGGGATATCATAGCTCTGAGCCAAGAACCTCTGCCCTGACTGTGCTGGGTAGCAGGGTGGGGGATACGAGAGCTCTGAGCCCAGAACCTCTGCCCTGACTGTGCCGGGCCGCAGGGTGGGGGGGATATCATAGCTCTGAGCCTAGAACCTCTGTCCTGACTGTGCTGGGCTGCAGGGTGGGGGGGATATCATAGCTCTGAGCCTAGAACCTCTGTCCTGACTGTGCTGAGCCGCAGGGTGGGGGATACCAGAGCTCTGAGCCCAGAACATTTGCCATGACTGTGCTGGGCTGCAGGGTGGGGGGATACCATAGTTTTGAGCCTGGAACCTCTGCCTTGACTGTGCTGGGCCGCAGGGTGGGGGTGGGGATATCATATATCTGAACATGGACCCTCTGCCCTGACTGTGCTGGGCCGCATGGTGGGGGGATATCATAGCTCTGAGCCTAGAACATATGCCCTGACTGTGCTGGGGTGCAGGGTGGGGGATTACCAGTGCTCTGAGCTCAGAACCTTTGCCCTGACTGTGCTGGGCCGCAGGGTGGGGGGAAATCATAGCTCAGAACCAAAAACCTCTGCCCTGACTGTGCTGGGCCGCACGGTGGGGGGATATCATAGCTCTGAGCCCAGAACATATGCCCTGACTGTGCTGGGGCGCAGGGTGGGGGGATACTAGTGCTCTGAGCCCAGAACCTCTGCCCTGAGTGTACTGGGCCACAGGGTAGATGGAAATCATTGCTCTGAGCACGGAACCTATGCCCTGACTGTGGTGAGCGGCAGGGTGGGGGGATAGCATAGCTCTGAGCTTGGAACCTCTACCCTGTCTTTGCTGGGCCACAGGGATGGGGGATATCATTGCTCTGAGCCTGGTACCTCTGCCCTGCCTGTGCTGGGCCTGGTACCTCTGCCCTGACTGTGCTGGGCCGCAGGGTGGGGGGATATCATTGCTCTGAGCCTGGTACCTCTGCCCTGACTGTGCTGGGCCACAGGGTGGGGGGATATCATAGCTCTGAGCCCAGAACCTCTGCCCTGACTGTGCTGGGCTGCAGGGTGGGGGGATACCATAGTCTTGAGCCTGGAACCTCTGCCCTGACTGTGCTGGGCAGTAGGGTGGGGGAGGGGATATTATATATCTGAACATGGACCCTCTGCCTTGACTGTGCTGGGCTGCAAGGTGGGGGGATATCATAGCTCCGAACCCAGAACCTCTGCCCTGATTGTGCTGGGCCGCAGGGTGGGGGGATATCATAGCTCCGAACCCAGAACCTCTGCCCTGACTGTGCTGGGCTGCAGGGTGGCGGGATATCATAGCTCCGAACCAAGAACATATGCCCTGACTGTGCTGGGGCTCAGGGTGGGGGGATACCAGTGCTCTGAGCCTGGAACCTCTGCCCTGACTGTGCTGGGCTACAGGGTGGGGGGAAATCATAGCTCAGAACCAAAAACCTCTGCCCTGACTGTGCTGGGCCGCAGGGTGGGGGGATATCATAGCTCTGAGCCCAGAACCTCTGCCCTGACTGTGCTGGGCTGCAGGGTGGGGGGATACCATAGTCTTGAGCCTGGAACCTCTGCCCTGACTGTGCTGGGCCGTAGGGTGGGGGAGGGGATATTATATATCTGAACATGGACCCTCTGCCTTGACTGTGCTGGGCTGCAAGGTGGGGGGATATCATAGCTCCGAACCCAGAACCTCTGCCCTGATTGTGCTGGGCCGCAGGGTGGGGGGATATCATAGCTCCGAACCCAGAACCTCTGCCCTGACTGTGCTGGGCTGCAGGGTGGGGGGATACCATAGTCTTGAGCCTGGAACCTCTGCCCTGACTGTGCTGGGCCGTAGGGTGGGGGAGGGGATATTATATATCTGAACATGGACCCTCTGCCTTGACTGTGCTGGGCTGCAAGGTGGGGGGATATCATAGCTCCGAACCCAGAACCTCTGCCCTGATTGTGCTGGGCCGCAGGGTGGGGGGATATCATAGCTCCGAACCCAGAACCTCTGCCCTGACTGTGCTGGGCTGCAGGGTGGGGGGATACCATAGTCTTGAGCCTGGAACCTCTGCCCTGACTGTGCTGGGCCGTAGGGTGGGGGAGGGGATATTATATATCTGAACATGGACCCTCTGCCTTGACTGTGCTGGGCTGCAAGGTGGGGGGATATCATAGCTCCGAACCCAGAACCTCTGCCCTGATTGTGCTGGGCCGCAGGGTGGGGGGATATCATAGCTCCGAACCAAGAACATATGCCCTGACTGTGCTGGGGCTCAGGGTGGGGGGATACCAGTGCTCTGAGCCTGGAACCTATGCCCTGACTGTGCTGAGCGGCAGGGTGGGGGATATCATTGATCTGAGCCCAGTACCTCTTCCCTGACTGTGCTGAGCCGCAGGGTGGGGGGATATCATAGCTCTGAGCTTGGAACCGCTACCCTAACTTTGCTCGGCCACAATGAGGGTAAATATAATTGATCTAAGCCCAGTACTTCTGCCCTGGCTGTGCTGGGCCGCAGGGTGGGGGGATAACACTGCTCTGAGCCTGGTACCTCTGCCCTGACTGTGCTGGGCCACAGGGTGGGGGGATATCATTGCTCTGAGCCTGGTACCTCTGCCCTGACTGTGCTGGGCCGCAGGGTGGGGGGATATCATAGCTCTGAGCCTGGTACCTCTGCTCTGACTGTGCTCAGCCACAATGAGGGTAAATATAATTGATCTGAGCCTAGTACTTCTGCCCTGACTGTGCTGGGCCGCAGGGTGGGGGATATCATTGCTCTGAGCCTGGTACCTCTGCTCTGACTGTGCTGGGCCTGGTACCTCTGCCCTGCCTGTGCTGGGCCACAGGGTGGGGGGATATCATTGCTCTGAGCCTGGTACCTCTTCCCTGACTGTGCTGAGCCGCAGGGTGGGGGGATATAATAGCTCTGAGCTTGGAACCGCTACCCTAACTTTGCTCGGCCACAATCAGGGTGAATATAATTGATCTAAGCCCAGTACTTCTGCCCTGACTGTGCTGGGCCGCAGTGTGGGGGCAGAGCCAGATTAAGGTCTAAATGGGCCTGGAGCTGAAAATGATCAAGGGCCTATTATGCGCAATAATAGGGGTTGTGGCCAGCACCTAATAATGTGGGGGGCGTGACCAGTGTTCTGGTTGGGTGGTCTGCTCATGGGTGTGTCTCTATTTGTGTAAATACTTTCAACTAATTATATATGCCTGGAAAAGGTAGGTGGGTGCACTCCAAAGGTGCACCCGCAGTACCCCAATGTCCTAAGATACTTGCGGGGTGTGGCATAATGTGTACTTGCCTCTTAAACATTATGCCACATGGAATGAGTCAAAATTCATACCGATTGAGTCAAAATTCACGTTATGCCACACAGATTAAGGCAAAATTCACATTATGCCACATGGATTGAGCCATAATACGCACTATACCAGACATGTCCAAACAGTGGCCCTCCAGCTGTCGTGAAACTACACATCCCAGCATTCCTTGACATAGTTTTAGCACTCCCAAATAGCAAAACTGTGGCAATGCATGATGGGACTTGTAGTTTTACAACAGCTGGAGGGCCATAGTTTGGACATGCCTGCACTATACCAAACAGATTGAGCAATAATGCACAATATGCTTCATAAATAGGGCTAAAGGCGTGCATTAAAAGTTTACACCATAATGCCTATTACATGTTAAGCCACACACCATAATATCCATTACGTATTATGCCAAACACCATAATGCCTATTAAAATGTATGCTGCATAAGTGTTGCTTACCTACATGTTCATTGCCAGGGGTTCCATGTTTATTGCCAGGGGTTCCATGCTCGTTGCCATGTGGGATTACATGCTCATTGCCAAGGGGGAATACATGTTTACAGTAACTGGGGGACAGCCGCCGCTGGGCAGAAATGACAGCCATTGACGGCCGGGAAGAGAGCAGGGGGCTGCCCGGCTGTATTCAGTGCACTGCATATCCCGGCTGTTTGAAATAATATCCCTTTCACACCAGAAAATGCAGGAACTTACCTGGGAAAATGTTCCCAGGATCATGCAGGGAGATTCCCGGACTGGCCCCTTTTACACCAGCCTAGTCCCTGCATTTTCTGGTGTTAGGGGGAGAGAAAACCACCCCCGTCCCCCTTTAAACAACCAGCTATATCTTCGGAACCAACTGACCCATTTACATGTAGGCTTCGAATGATTTTCGTCCCGTGAAACTGGGCCATTTGGTTCCAGAGAAATCTGTCCTCAAACAACATGAACAGCCATGAAATTGCATTTCAGAAATGAAAAAAAAATTGGTTTATCCGCAATATCTCTAGAACCAATGAACCCATATAGAACAGGTATCAGATTGAAGGCCCAGCGATTTGAGTTAGACTGAGATCAACCTAAAGCTTCTGTGATGCCGGAGGGGGAACTGCAACCGTTGAAACCGGGTGGAGGTTAGAATTAGCGGGTCCCATGTTATCCTAAATGGAAAATGTTCCAGCTTTGCCTGGCAGTATTATTATTATTATTATTATAATTTTATTTATAAGGCGCCACAAGTGTTTCGCAGCGCCGTACAAAGGAACAATACAGGGAGACAAAACTTGGCATAACATTGAATAAATAACAAAAATACAGTACAAATAAAGAGCACCACAGTTCAATACACATTACAACTTAAATGTAAGTAGTGAGGACCCAATCAACATACAACTAGAGGCTTGAGGCCAATGATGGAGATGAGTATGAAGATGGTCACTGAGTGTTGGAGTAAAGGAGAGCTGTGAGTGACATGTGAAGAGAAGTGGGCTTTGACAACAGGAGGGAAGAGGGCCCTGCTCGGAGGAGCTTACAATCTAGTAGGCAGTATCTCCGGTTCCCGGGGGGGGGCTAGCGACACGGGGTTGGGCTCGTTAGAAAGCCCTGGCCCTCAGCTACAAAATAGGCCTATTTGGAGAGTGGGCCTAGAGCTGTAGCTCCATCAGGCCCATTGTTAATCCGGCCCTGGGTGGGGGGATAACACTGCTCTGAGCCTGGTACCTCTGCCCTGACTGTGCTGGGCCACAATGAGGGTAAATATAATTGATCTGAGCCCAGTACCTCTGCCCTGACTGTGCTGGGCCACAGGGTTTGGGGGATAGCATAGCTCTGAACTCGGACCCCCCACTGTGTACACTAGCCACCAGACTGCTTCTTTGGGAATGAGGTTATTCAGTACGGTCGTTGGATGGAGACGTCTGATATCAGATGTCTTAATGTTGTATTAGCAGCAGCTGAATAGGCGGCGTGGCCAGAGACATGTCGGCATGAGTGTCAGCTCTTACGGTGGCTGCATGATAGTTGGGCTGCTGCGTTATCACGTCACCAGGCTTAGTACATCTGCCCCATAGACTATAGAGGGCTCTCCCCACCAGTGATGGGCGGCTGGAATGATGGACTGGCGATGCCGTGTGCATGGGGTACATGTGATAGGGATGTGACTGGAGAGGCCGGATAAGTCGCATGTCCCTGTAGGCTGCAGAGATCGCAGCCACAGCTAAATTACACAGCTCTATACGTGACCATTCTCCACAGGATACATACGTGTCCCCCACACAGGTAACGGAACATGCATCCCACACGCCTCGCATGTCCGCTGCTAATCAAGGTATGAGGCCCGCTGTGCTCCCAGCTACGTGGGAATTATCATAGTGATGAATTGGCTGCTGAGCCGTGGAGGAGGACGCGATAAGGCGCTGTTTGATGGTGATTTTATTTCCCATGAATGTTAAATAGCTGCGGCGGCCGACGCAAAGCGGCTTATCGGCTGCTAATGTCTGCCCCTTCTTGAACCATCCCGTTCCTAACAACATTAACCAGTACATTTACATGGCGTCTTAATGCCGCTAAAGAGGACAGGAGATTTAGAGGAAATGACAGCAGAGTAATGAGGGGGCTTTCTGTGCCCCCCACCCCTCCCATCAGCACCAGATGCTCCGCTCAATTGTCAGATAGATTATGTGTAAGAGGTTTACCTGCAATTCACGGAACCCGGCCTTTGTCAACTAAGTGCACAGAAATATTTATAAGGAGGGCTTAGCTGTGTGGGAACCGGAGGGCGCTGAGAGAGGGGGGTGACGGGGGGCTCCTCTGTGTCTCCCACCCTACTCACAGATTCCAGGAGCGATAACGGCCATGTCTCCATCACTCCTCAGACCCTGGTCTGTTCCCATCAAGGGCCACAGCCGGATACATAATATCGCTGCTCTCACATTAATGAATCACCCCCAATAATACTGTTCTCATCTGCAGCTAGACGGAGCGATCAGGGAATGTGGGGGACAGATCCACCTCCAGGGTAGTACATGTGCTGACGAGTTGGGAGCCGATTTCAGATATAACATTAACGTTCGCCAATCACGGCCTCTAATTATTGAGATATAAACATCTTCTGATTTGTGTTACCCTATGTTATATTAGTCCTGAGATTCACATAACCCCAAAACGGTAAAAAACTGGCATGAATAAGAAAGTAACATTGCGCTCTAGTGACTGACATAGAATAAAACACAGTAACATTGCGCTCTAATGACTGACATAGAATAATACAGAGTAACATCGGGCTCTGGTGACTGACATAGAATAATACAGAGTAACATCGGGCTCTGGTGACTGACATAGAATAATACACAGTAACATAGCGCTCTAGTGACTGACATAGAATAATACAGAGTAACATTGCGCTCTAGTGACTAACATAGAATAATACACAGTAATATCGCACTCTAGTGACTGACAGAATAATACACAGTAACATCGGGCTCTAATGACTGACAGAATAATACACAGTAACATCGCGCTCTGGTGACTGACATAGAATAATACACAGTAACATAGCGCTCTAGTGACTGACATAGAATAATACACAGTAACATTGCGCTCTAGAGAACTGACATAGAATAATACAGAGTAACATAGCGCTCTAGTGACTGACATAGAATAATACAGAGTAACATAGCGCTCTAGTGACTGATATAGAATAATACACAGTAACATCGCGCTCTAGTGACTGACATAGAATAATACACAGTAACATCGCGCTCTAGTGACTGACATAGAATAATACAGAGTAACATCGCTCTCTAGTGACTGACATAGAATAATACAGAGTAACATAGTGCTCTGGTGACTGTCATAGAATAATACAGAGTAACATCGCGCTCTAGTGACTGACATAGAACAATACAGAGTAACATCGCGCTCTAGTGACTGACATAGAATAATACAGAGTAACATAGCGCTCTAGTGACTAACATAGAATGATACACAGCAACATAGCGCTCTAGTGACTGACATAGAATAATACAGAGTAACATTGCTCTCTAGTGACTGACATAGAATAATACAGAGTAACATAGCGCTCTAGTGACTAACATAGAATAATACACAGTAACATAGCGCTCTAGTGACTGACATAGAATAATACAGAGTAACATCGCGCTCTAGTGACTGACAGAATAATACAGAGTAACATCGCGCTCTAGTGACTGACATAGAATAATACAGAGTAACATCGCGCTCTAGTGAGTGACAGAATAATACAGAGTAACATAGCACTCTAGTGACTGACATAGAATAATACAGAGTAACATAGCGCTCTAGTGACTGACATAGAATAATACAGAGTAACATCACACTCTAGTGACTGACATAGAATAATACACAGTAACATCGCGCTCTGGTGACTGACATAGAATATTACAGGGTAACATCGCGCTCTGGTGACTGACATAGAATAATACAGAGTAACATCGCGCCCTAGTAACTGACATAGAACAATACAGAGTAACATCGCGCTTTAGTGACTGACAGAATAATACACAGTAACATCGCGCTCTGGTGACTGACATAGAATAATACAGAGTAACATCGCGCTCTAGTGACTTACATAGAATTTTACAGGGTAACATTGCGCTCTGGTGACTGACATAGAATAATACAGAGTAACATCGCGCTCTAGTGACTTACATAGAATATTACAGGGTAACATCGCGCTCTAGTGACTGACAGAATAATACAGAGTAACATCGCGTTCTAGTGACTGACATAGAATAATACACAGTAACATCACGCTCTAGTGACTGACATAGAATAATACACAGTAACATTGCTCTCTAGTGACTGACAGAATAATACACTAACATCGCGCTCTGGTGACTGATATAGAATAATACAGAGTAACATCGCGCTCTAGTCACTGACATAGAATAATACACAGTAACATTGCGCTCTAGTGACTGACATAGAATAATACACAGTAACATAGCGCTCTAGTGACTGACATAGATTAATACACAGTAACATAGCGCTCTATTGACTGACAGAATAATACACTAACATCGCGCTCTGGTGACTGATATAGAATAATACACAGTAACATAGCGCTCTAGTGACTGACATAGAATAATACAGAGTAACATCGCGCTCTAGTGACTGACAGAATAATACAGAGTAACATCGCATTCTAGTGACTGACATAGAATAATACAGAGTAACATAGCGCTCTAGTGACTGACATAGAATAATACAGAGTAACATAGCGCTCTAGTGACTGATATAGAATAATACACAGTAACATCGCGCTCTAGTGACTGACATAGAATAATACACAGTAACATCGCGCTCTAGTGACTGACATAGAATAATACAGAGTAACATCGCTCTCTAGTGACTGACATAGAATAATACAGAGTAACATAGTGCTCTGGTGACTGTCATAGAATAATACAGAGTAACATCGCGCTCTAGTGACTGACATAGAACAATACAGAGTAACATCGCGCTCTAGTGACTGACATAGAATAATACAGAGTAACATAGCGCTCTAGTGACTAACATAGAATGATACACAGTAACATAGCGCTCTAGTGACTGACATAGAATAATACAGAGTAACATCGCACTCTAGTGACTGACATAGAATAATACACAGTAACATCGCGCTCTGGTGACTGACATAGAATATTACAGGGTAACATCGCACTCTAGTGACTGACATAGAATAATACACAGTAACATAGCGCTCTAGTGACTGACATAGAAAAATACAGAGTAACATCGCACTCTAGTGACTGACATAGAATAATACACAGTAACATAGCGCTCTAGTGACTGACATAGAATAATACAGAGTAACATAGCACTCTAGTGACTGACATAGAATAATACAGAGTAACATAGCGCTCTAGTGACTGACATAGAATAATACAGAGTAACATCGCACTCTAGTGACTGACATAGAATAATACACAGTAACATCGCGCTCTGGTGACTGACATAGAATATTACAGGGTAACATCGCGCTCTGGTGACTGACATAGAATAATACAGAGTAACATCGCGCCCTAGTAACTGACATAGAACAATACAGAGTAACATCGCGCTCTAGTGACTGACAGAATAATACACAGTAACATCGCGCTCTGGTGACTGACATAGAATAATACAGAGTAACATCGCGCTCTAGTGACTTACATAGAATTTTACAGGGTAACATTGCGCTCTGGTGACTGACATAGAATAATACAGAGTAACATCGCGCTCTAGTGACTTACATAGAATATTACAGGGTAACATCGCGCTCTAGTGACTGACAGAATAATACAGAGTAACATCGCGTTCTAGTGACTGACATAGAATAATACACAGTAACATCACGCTCTAGTGACTGACATAGAATAATACACAGTAACATTGCTCTCTAGTGACTGACAGAATAATACACTAACATCGCGCTCTGGTGACTGATATAGAATAATACAGAGTAACATCGCGCTCTAGTCACTGACATAGAATAATACACAGTAACATTGCGCTCTAGTGACTGACATAGAATAATACACAGTAACATAGCGCTCTAGTGACTGACATAGAATAATACACAGTAACATAGCGCTCTAGTGACTGACATAGATTAATACACAGTAACATAGCGCTCTATTGACTGACAGAATAATACACTAACATCGCGCTCTGGTGACTGATATAGAATAATACACAGTAACATAGCGCTCTAGTGACTGACATAGAATAATACAGAGTAACATAGCGCTCTAGTGACTGACAGAATAATACAGAGTAACATTGCGCTCTTGTGACTGACAAAATAATACACTAACATCGCGCTCTGGTGACTGACAGAATAATACAGAGTAACATCGCGTTCTAGTGACTGACATAGAATAATACAGAGTAACATAGCGCTCTAGTGACTGACATAGAATAATACAGAGTAACATAGCGCTCTAGTGACTGACAGAATAATACACTAACATCGCGTTATAGTGACTGACATAGAATAATACAGAGTAACATCGCGCTCTAGTGACTGACATAGAATAATACACTAACATAGCGCTCTAGTGACTGAGATAGAATAATACACAGTAACATCGTGCTCTGGTGACTGACATAGAATATTACTGGGTAACATCGCGCTCTGGTGACTGACATAGAATAATACAGAGTAACATCGCGCCCTAGTAACTGACATAGAACAATACAGAGTAACATCGCGCTCTAGTGACTGACAGAATAATACACAGTAACATCGCGCTCTGGTGACTGACATAGAATAATACACAGTAACATCGCGCTCTAGTGACTGACATAGAATAATACACAGTAACATAGCGCTCTAGTGACTGACATAGAATAATACAGAGTAACATCGCGCTCTAGTGACTTACATAGAATTTTACAGGGTAACATTGCGCTCTGGTGACTGACATAGAATAATACAGAGTAACATCGCGCTCTAGTGACTTACATAGAATATTACAGGGTAACATCGCGCTCTAGTGACTGACAGAATAATACAGAGTAACATCGCGTTCTAGTGACTGACATAGAATAATACACAGTAACATCACGCTCTAGTGACTGACATAGAATAATACACAGTAACATTGCTCTCTAGTGACTGACAGAATAATACACTAACATCGCGCTCTGGTGACTGATATAGAATAATACAGAGTAACATCGCGCTCTAGTCACTGACATAGAATAATACACAGTAACATTGCGCTCTAGTGACTGACATAGAATAATACACAGTAACATAGCGCTCTAGTGACTGACATAGAATAATACACAGTAACATAGCGCTCTAGTGACTGACATAGATTAATACACAGTAACATAGCGCTCTATTGACTGACAGAATAATACACTAACATCGCGCTCTGGTTACTGATATAGAATAATACACAGTAACATAGCGCTCTAGTGACTGACATAGAATAATACAGAGTAACATCGCGCTCTAGTGACTGACAGAATAATACACAGTAACATCGCGCTCTGGTGACTGACATAGAATAATACACAGTAACATCGCGCTCTAGTGACTGACATAGAATAATACACAGTAACATAGCGCTCTAGTGACTGACATAGAATAATACAGAGTAACATCGCGCTCTAGTGACTTACATAGAATTTTACAGGGTAACATTGCGCTCTGGTGACTGACAGAATAATACAGAGTAACATCGCGCTCTAGTGACTTACATAGAATATTACAGGGTAACATCGCGCTCTAGTGACTGACAGAATAATACAGAGTAACATCGCGTTCTAGTGACTGACATAGAATAATACACAGTAACATCACGCTCTAGTGACTGACATAGAATAATACACAGTAACATTGCTCTCTAGTGACTGACAGAATAATACACTAACATCGCGCTCTGGTGACTGATATAGAATAATACAGAGTAACATCGCGCTCTAGTCACTGACATAGAATAATACACAGTAACATTGCGCTCTAGTGACTGACATAGAATAATACACAGTAACATAGCGCTCTAGTGACTGACATAGAATAATACACAGTAACATAGCGCTCTAGTGACTGACATAGATTAATACACAGTAACATAGCGCTCTATTGACTGACAGAATAATACACTAACATCGCGCTCTGGTGACTGATATAGAATAATACACAGTAACATAGCGCTCTAGTGACTGACATAGAATAATACAGAGTAACATCGCGCTCTAGTGACTGACAGAATAATACAGAGTAACATCGCATTCTAGTGACTGACATAGAATAATACAGAGTAACATAGCGCTCTAGTGACTGACATAGAATAATACAGAGTAACATAGCGCTCTAGTGACTGACATAGAATAATACACTAACATAGCGCTCTAGTGACTGAGATAGAATAATACACAGTAACATCGTGCTCTGGTGACTGACATAGAATATTACTGGGTAACATCGCGCTCTGGTGACTGAAATAGAATAATACAGAGTAACATCGCGCCCTAGTAACTGACATAGAACAATACAGAGTAACATCGCGCTCTAGTGACTGACAGAATAATACACAGTAACATCACGCTCTAGTGACTGACAAAATAATACAGAGTAACATTGCGCTCTAGTGACTTACATAGAATAATACAGAGTAACATAGTGCTCTGGTGACTGTCATAGAATAATACAGAGTAACATCGCGCTCTAGTGACTGACATAGAACAATACAGAGTAACATCGCGCTCTAGTGACTGACATAGAATAATACAGAGTAACATAGCGCTCTAGTGACTAACATAGAATGATACACAGTAACATAGCGCTCTAGTGACTGACATAGAATAATACAGAGTAACATCGCACTCTAGTGACTGACATAGAATAATACACAGTAACATCGCGCTCTGGTGACTGACATAGAATATTACAGGGTAACATCGCACTCTAGTGACTGACATAGAATAATACACAGTAACATAGCGCTCTAGTGACTGACATAGAAAAATACAGAGTAACATCGCACTCTAGTGACTGACATAGAATAATACACAGTAACATAGCGCTCTAGTGACTGACATAGAATAATACAGAGTAACATAGCACTCTAGTGACTGACATAGAATAATACAGAGTAACATAGCGCTCTAGTGACTGACATAGAATAATACAGAGTAACATCGCACTCTAGTGACTGACATAGAATAATACACAGTAACATCGCGCTCTGGTGACTGACATAGAATATTACAGGGTAACATCGCGCTCTGGTGACTGACATAGAATAATACAGAGTAACATCGCGCCCTAGTAACTGACATAGAACAATACAGAGTAACATCGCGCTCTAGTGACTGACAGAATAATACACAGTAACATCGCGCTCTGGTGACTGACATAGAATAATACCGAGTAACATCGCGCTCTAGTGACTTACATAGAATTTTACAGGGTAACATTGCGCTCTGGTGACTGACATAGAATAATACAGAGTAACATCGCGCTCTAGTGACTTACATAGAATATTACAGGGTAACATCGCGCTCTAGTGACTGACAGAATAATACAGAGTAACATCGCGTTCTAGTGACTGACATAGAATAATACACAGTAACATCACGCTCTAGTGACTGACATAGAATAATACACAGTAACATTGCTCTCTAGTGACTGACAGAATAATACACTAACATCGCGCTCTGGTGACTGATATAGAATAATACAGAGTAACATCGCGCTCTAGTCACTGACATAGAATAATACACAGTAACATTGCGCTCTAGTGACTGACATAGAATAATACACAGTAACATAGCGCTCTAGTGACTGACATAGAATAATACACAGTAACATAGCGCTCTAGTGACTGACATAGATTAATACACAGTAACATAGCGCTCTATTGACTGACAGAATAATACACTAACATCGCGCTCTGGTGACTGATATAGAATAATACACAGTAACATAGCGCTCTAGTGACTGACATAGAATAATACAGAGTAACATAGCGCTCTAGTGACTGACAGAATAATACAGAGTAACATTGCGCTCTTGTGACTGACAAAATAATACACTAACATCGCGCTCTGGTGACTGACAGAATAATACAGAGTAACATCGCGTTCTAGTGACTGACATAGAATAATACAGAGTAACATAGCGCTCTAGTGACTGACATAGAATAATACAGAGTAACATAGCGCTCTAGTGACTGACAGAATAATACACTAACATCGCGTTATAGTGACTGACATAGAATAATACAGAGTAACATCGCGCTCTAGTGACTGACATAGAATAATACACTAACATAGCGCTCTAGTGACTGAGATAGAATAATACACAGTAACATCGTGCTCTGGTGACTGACATAGAATATTACTGGGTAACATCGCGCTCTGGTGACTGACATAGAATAATACAGAGTAACATCGCGCCCTAGTAACTGACATAGAACAATACAGAGTAACATCGCGCTCTAGTGACTGACAGAATAATACACAGTAACATCGCGCTCTGGTGACTGACATAGAATAATACACAGTAACATCGCGCTCTAGTGACTGACATAGAATAATACACAGTAACATAGCGCTCTAGTGACTGACATAGAATAATACAGAGTAACATCGCGCTCTAGTGACTTACATAGAATTTTACAGGGTAACATTGCGCTCTGGTGACTGACATAGAATAATACAGAGTAACATCGCGCTCTAGTGACTTACATAGAATATTACAGGGTAACATCGCGCTCTAGTGACTGACAGAATAATACAGAGTAACATCGCGTTCTAGTGACTGACATAGAATAATACACAGTAACATCACGCTCTAGTGACTGACATAGAATAATACACAGTAACATTGCTCTCTAGTGACTGACAGAATAATACACTAACATCGCGCTCTGGTGACTGATATAGAATAATACAGAGTAACATCGCGCTCTAGTCACTGACATAGAATAATACACAGTAACATTGCGCTCTAGTGACTGACATAGAATAATACACAGTAACATAGCGCTCTAGTGACTGACATAGAATAATACACAGTAACATAGCGCTCTAGTGACTGACATAGATTAATACACAGTAACATAGCGCTCTATTGACTGACAGAATAATACACTAACATCGCGCTCTGGTGACTGATATAGAATAATACACAGTAACATAGCGCTCTAGTGACTGACATAGAATAATACAGAGTAACATCGCGCTCTAGTGACTGACAGAATAATACACAGTAACATCGCGCTCTGGTGACTGACATAGAATAATACACAGTAACATCGCGCTCTAGTGACTGACATAGAATAATACACAGTAACATAGCGCTCTAGTGACTGACATAGAATAATACAGAGTAACATCGCGCTCTAGTGACTTACATAGAATTTTACAGGGTAACATTGCGCTCTGGTGACTGACATAGAATAATACAGAGTAACATCGCGCTCTAGTGACTTACATAGAATATTACAGGGTAACATCGCGCTCTAGTGACTGACAGAATAATACAGAGTAACATCGCGTTCTAGTGACTGACATAGAATAATACACAGTAACATCACGCTCTAGTGACTGACATAGAATAATACACAGTAACATTGCTCTCTAGTGACTGACAGAATAATACACTAACATCGCGCTCTGGTGACTGATATAGAATAATACAGAGTAACATCGCGCTCTAGTCACTGACATAGAATAATACACAGTAACATTGCGCTCTAGTGACTGACATAGAATAATACACAGTAACATAGCGCTCTAGTGACTGACATAGAATAATACACAGTAACATAGCGCTCTAGTGACTGACATAGATTAATACACAGTAACATAGCGCTCTATTGACTGACAGAATAATACACTAACATCGCGCTCTGGTGACTGATATAGAATAATACACAGTAACATAGCGCTCTAGTGACTGACATAGAATAATACAGAGTAACATCGCGCTCTAGTGACTGACAGAATAATACAGAGTAACATCGCATTCTAGTGACTGACATAGAATAATACAGAGTAACATAGCGCTCTAGTGACTGACATAGAATAATACAGAGTAACATAGCGCTCTAGTGACTGACATAGAATAATACACTAACATAGCGCTCTAGTGACTGAGATAGAATAATACACAGTAACATCGTGCTCTGGTGACTGACATAGAATATTACTGGGTAACATCGCGCTCTGGTGACTGAAATAGAATAATACAGAGTAACATCGCGCCCTAGTAACTGACATAGAACAATACAGAGTAACATCGCGCTCTAGTGACTGACAGAATAATACACAGTAACATCACGCTCTAGTGACTGACAAAATAATACAGAGTAACATTGCGCTCTAGTGACTTACATAGAATAATACAGAGTAACATCGCGCTCTGGTGACTGACATAGAATAATACAGAGTAACATCGCACTCTAGTGATTTAAATAGAATATTGCAGGGTAACATTGCGCTCTGGTGACTGACATAGAATAATACAGAGTAACATCGCGCTCTAGTGACTGACATAGAATATTACAGGGTAACATCGCGCCCTAGTGACTGACATAGAATAATACAGGGTAGCATCGCGCTCTAGTGACTGACATAGAATAAAACAGAGTAACATTGCTCTCTAGTGACTGACATAGAATAATACAGAGTAACATAGCGCTCTGGTGACTGACATAGAATAATACACAGTAACATTGCGCTCTAGTGACTTACATAGAATAATACAGAGTAACATAGCGCTCTAGTGACTGACATAGAATAAAACACAGTAACATAGCGCTCTAGTGACTGACATAGATTAATACACAGTAACATAGCGCTCTAGTGACTGACATAGAATAATACACAGTAACATAGCGCTCTAGTGACTGACAGAATAATACACTAACATCGCGCTCTGGTGACTGATATAGAATAATACACAGTAACATCGCGCTCTAGTGACTGACATAGAATAATACAGAGTAACATAGCGCTCTCGTGACTGACATAGAACAATACAGAGTAACATCGCGCTCTAGTTAATGACATAGAATAATACAGAGTAACATTGCGCTCTAGTGACTGACAGAATAATACACAGTAACATTGCGCTCTAATGACTGACATAGAATAATACAGAGTAACATAGCGCTCTAGTGACTGACATAGAATAATACAGAGTAACATAGCGCTCTAGTGACTGACATAGAATAATACAGAGTAACATAGCGCTCTAGTGACTGACATAGAATAATACAGAGTAACATAGTAAGTAAGTAAGTAAGTTTTATTTATATAGCGCACTTTCTCCAACAGGACTCAAGGCGCTTTACAGACATTAAAAATAACAGTGCACATACTGCAATACAAAGGGTTATCAGTACAAGGAACAGGCAACAATGGCAGTACAGATATACATCACATGTACAGATATGCACAAAACGCATTCTAATAAGGGACACGGACATGGAGAACATAATTACCGAGCTGTGCAGCACCCATTCAGCGACGCCACATGGTGATTGCACAGCCAGCTAGGTAGCCAGTAACAGTACAGATATATACTAGATGTACTCTAATGAGGGACACGGACATGGGGAACATATAATTACCGAGCTGTGCAGCACCCAGGCAGCCATTCAGCGGCGCCACATGGTGATTGCACAGCCAGCTAGCTAGCCAGTAACAGTACAGATATATATACTAGATGTACTCTAATGAGGGACACAGACATGGGGAACATATAATTACTGAGCTGTGCAGCACCCAGGCAGCCAATCAACGGCGCCACATGGTGATTGCACCAGCTAGTACTGTACATATAGAACACAAAAGAACAGTACAGGGTACACAGAACTAGACATAACACAATTAAAGCACAATTCTTAGTACACAATACAGCTGAGATATAGGAAGTGAATGAGAACAGATGCAGGTATAGATTGTAGAAGAGTAAGAGCGCTGTAGTTGAAATACAAGAAGATTGCACTGAGAACAGAAGGGAGGATGGCCCTGCTCTAAGGAGCTTACAATCTAGAGGGTGGGGGAGACAGACAGGTGACCTGAGGTGCAGGTAAGGAAACCTGAGGCAAGAAGTGAGCATGGCAGGGATGGTCAGGACACGAGGCAGCAGGTAAAAAGAATGGACAATGTAGCGCTCTAGTGACTGACAGAATAATACACTAACATCGCGTTATAGTGACTGACATAGAATAATACAGAGTAACATCGCGCTCTAGTGACTGACATAGAATAATACACTAACATAGCGCTCTAGTGACTGACATAGAATAATACACAGTAACATCGTGCTCTGGTGACTGACATAGAATATTACAGGGTAACATCGCGCTCTGGTGACTGACATAGAATAATACAGAGTAACATAGCGCTCTAGTAACTGACATAGAATAATACAGAGTAACATAGCGCTCTGGTGACTGACATAGAATAATACACAGTAACATCGTGCTCTGGTGACTGACATAGAATATTACAGGGTAACATCGCGCTCTGGTGACTGACATAGAATAATACAGAGTAACATAGCGCTCTGGTGACTGACATAGAATAATACACAGTAACATCGTGCTCTGGTGACTGACATAGAATATTACAGGGTAACATCGCGCTCTGGTGACTGACATAGAATAATACAGAGTAACATAGCGCTCTGGTGACTGACATAGAATAATACACAGTAACATCGTGCTCTGGTGACTGACATAGAATAATACAGAGTAACATAGCGCTCTAGTGACTGACATAGAATAATACAGAGTAACATAGCGCTCTGGTGACTGACATAGAATAATACACAGTAACATCGTGCTCTGGTGACTGACATAGAATAATACAGAGTAACATAGCGCTCTAGTAACTGACATAGAATAATACAGAGTAACATAGCGCTCTGGTGACTGACATAGAATAATACACAGTAACATCGTGCTCTGGTGACTGACATAGAATATTACAGGGTAACATCGCGCTCTGGTGACTGACATAGAATAATACAGAGTAAAATAGCGCTCTGGTGACTGACATAGAATAATACACAGTAACATCGTGCTCTGGTGACTGACATAGAATATTACAGGGTAACATCGCGCTCTGGTGACTGACATAGAATAATACAGAGTAACATAGCGCTCTGGTGACTGACATAGAATAATACACAGTAACATCGTGCTCTGGTGACTGACATAGAATAATACAGAGTAACATAGCGCTCTAGTGACTGACATAGAATAATACAGAGTAACATAGCGCTCTGGTGACTGACATAGAATAATACACAGTAACATCGTGCTCTGGTGACTGACATAGAATATTACAGGGTAACATCGCGCTCTGGTGACTGACATAGAATAATACAGAGTAACATCGCGCCCTAGTAACTGACATAGAACAATACAGAGTAACATCGCGCTCTAGTGACTGACATAGAACAATACAGAGTAACATTGCGCTCTAGTGACTTACATAGAATAATACACAGTAACATCGCGCTCTAGTGACTGACATAGAATAATACACAGTAACATCGCGCTCTAGTGACTGACAGAATAATACAGAGTAACATTGCGCTCTAGTGACTTACATAGAATTATACAGAGTAACATCGCGCTCTGGTGACTGACAAATAGAATAATACAGAGTAACATCGCGCTCTAGTGACTTACATAGAATATTACAGGGTAACATTGCGCTCTGGTGACTGACATAGAATAATACAGAGTAACATCGCGCTCTAGTGACTGACATAGAATATTACAGGGTAACATCGCGCCCTAGTGACTGACATAGAACAATACAGAGTAACATCGCGCTCTAGTGACTGACATAGAATAATACAGGGTAGCATCGCGCTGTAGTGACTGACATAGAATAAAACAGAGTAACATTGCTCTCTAGTGACTGACATAGAATAATACAGAGTAACATAGCGCTCTGGTGACTGACATAGAATAATACACAGTAACATCACGCTCTAGTGACTTACATAGAAAAATACAGAGTAACATAGCGCTCTAGTGACTGACATAGAATAATACACAGTAACATAGCGATCTAGTGACTGACATAGAATAATACACAGTAACATAGCGCTCTAGTGACTGACAGAATAATACACTAACATCGCGCTCTGGTGACTGATATAGAATAATACACAGTAACATCGCGCTCTAGTGACTGACATAGAATAATACAGAGTAACATAGCGCTCTCGTGACTGACATAGAACAATACAGAGTAACATCGCGCTCTAGTTAATGACATAGAATAATACAGAGTAACATTGCGCTCTAGTGACTGACATAGAATAATACACAGTAACATTGCTCTCTAGTGACTGACAGAATAATACACTAACATCGCGCTCTGGTGACAGATATAGAATAATACAGAGTAACATCGCGCTCTAGTCACTGACATAGAATAATACACAGTAACATTGCGCTCTAGTGACTGACATAGAATAATACACAGTAACATAGCGCTCTAGTGACTGACATAGAATAATACACAGTAACATAGCGCTCTAGTGACTGACATAGATTAATACACAGTAACATAGCGCTCTATTGACTGACAGAATAATACACTAACATCGCGCTCTGGTGACTGATATAGAATAATACACAGTAACATAGCGCTCTAGTGACTGACATAGAATAATACAGAGTAACATCGCGCTCTAGTGACTGACAGAATAATACAGAGTAACATCGCATTCTAGTGACTGACATAGAATAATACAGAGTAACATAGCGCTCTAGTGACTGACAGAATAATACAGAGTAACATTGCGCTCTTGTGACTGACAAAATAATACACTAACATCGCGCTCTGGTGACTGACAGAATAATACAGAGTAACATCGCGTTCTAGTGACTGACATAGAATAATACAGAGTAACATAGCGCTCTAGTGACTGACATAGAATAATACAGAGTAACATAGCGCTCTAGTGACTGACAGAATAATACACTAACATCGCGTTATAGTGACTGACATAGAATAATACAGAGTAACATCGCGCTCTAGTGACTGACATAGAATAATACACTAACATAGCGCTCTAGTGACTGAGATAGAATAATACACAGTAACATCGTGCTCTGGTGACTGACATAGAATATTACTGGGTAACATCGCGCTCTGGTGACTGACATAGAATAATACAGAGTAACATCGCGCCCTAGTAACTGACAGAATAATACACAGTAACATCACGCTCTAGTGACTGACAAAATAATACAGAGTAACATTGCGCTCTAGTGACTTACATAGAATAATACAGAGTAACATCGCGCTCTGGTGACTGACATAGAATAATACAGAGTAACATCGCACTCTAGTGATTTAAATAGAATATTGCAGGGTAACATTGCGCTCTGGTGACTGACATAGAATAATACAGAGTAACATCGCGCTCTAGTGACTGACATAGAATATTACAGGGTAACATCGCGCCCTAGTGACTGACATATAACAATACAGAGTAACATCGCGCTCTAGTGACTGACATAGAATAATACAGGGTAGCATCGCGCTCTAGTGACTGACATAGAATAAAACAGAGTAACATTGCTCTCTAGTGACTGACATAGAATAATACAGAGTAACATAGCGCTCTGGTGACTGACATAGAATAATACACAGTAACATTGCGCTCTAGTGACTTACATAGAATAATACAGAGTAACATAGCGCTCTAGTGACTGACATAGAATAATACACAGTAACATAGTGCTCTAGTGACTGACATAGAATAATACACAGTAACATAGCGCTCTAGTGACTGACATAGAATAATACACAGTAACATAGCGCTCTAGTGACTGACAGAATAATACACTAACATCGCGCTCTGGTGACTGATATAGAATAATACACAGTAACATCGCGCTCTAGTGACTGACATAGAATAATACAGAGTAACATAGCGCTCTCGTGACTGACATAGAACAATACAGAGTAACATCGCGCTCTAGTTAATGACATAGAATAATACAGAGTAACATTGCGCTCTAGTGACTGACAGAATAATACACAGTAACATTGCGCTCTAATGACTGACATAGAATAATACAGAGTAACATAGCGCTCTAGTGACTGACATAGAATAATACAGAGTAACATAGCGCTCTAGTGACTGACATAGAATAATACAGAGTAACATAGCGCTCTAGTGACTGACATAGAATAATACAGAGTAACATAGTAAGTAAGTAAGTTTTATTTATATAGCGCACTTTCTCCAACAGGACTCAAGGCGCTTTACAGACATTAAAAATAACAGTGCACATACTGCAATACAAAGGGTTATCAGTACAAGGAACAGGCAACAATGGCAGTACAGATATACATCACATGTACAGATATGCACAAAACGCATTCTAATAAGGGACACGGACATGGAGAACATAATTACCGAGCTGTGCAGCACCCATTCAGCGACGCCACATGGTGATTGCACAGCCAGCTAGGTAGCCAGTAACAGTACAGATATATACTAGATGTACTCTAATGAGGGACACGGACATGGGGAACATATAATTACCGAGCTGTGCAGCACCCAGGCAGCCATTCAGCGGCGCCACATGGTGATTGCACAGCCAGCTAGCTAGCCAGTAACAGTACAGATATATATACTAGATGTACTCTAATGAGGGACACAGACATGGGGAACATATAATTACCGAGCTGTGCAGCACCCAGGCAGCCAATCAGCGGCGCCACATGGTGATTGCACCAGCTAGTACTGTACATATAGAACACAAAAGAACAGTACAGGGTACACAGAACTAGACATAACACAATTAAAGCACAATTCTTAGTACACAATACAGCTGAGATATAGGAAGTGAATGAGAACAGATGCAGGTATAGATTGTAGAAGAGTAAGAGCGCTGTAGTTGAAATACAAGAAGATTGCACTGAGAACAGAAGGGAGGAGGGCCCTGCTCTAAGGAGCTTACAATCTAGAGGGTGGGGGAGACAGACAGGTGACCTGAGGTGCAGGTAAGGAAACCTGAGGCAAGAAGTGAGCATGGCAGGGATGGTCAGGACACGAGGCAGCAGGTAAAAAGAATGGACAATGTAGCGCTCTAGTGACTGACAGAATAATACACTAACATTGCGTTATAGTGACTGACATAGAATAATACAGAGTAACATCGCACTCTAGTGACTGACATAGAATAATACACTAACATAGCGCTCTAGTGTCTGACATAGAATAATACACTAACATAGCGCTCTAGTGACTGACATAGAATAATACACTAACATAGCGCTCTAGTGACTGACATAGAATAATACACAGTAACATCGCACTCTAGTGACTGACATAGAATAATACACTAACATAGCGCTCTAGTGACTGACATAGAATAATACACAGTAACATAGCGCTCTAGTGACTGACATAGAATAATACACTAACATAGCGCTCTAGTGACTGACATAGAATAATACACTAACATAGCGCTCTGGTGACTGACATAGAATATTACAGGGTAACATCGCGCTCTGGTGACTGACATAGAATAATACAGGGTAACATCGCGCTCTAGTGACTGACAGAATAATACACAGTAACATTGCGCTCTAGTGACTTACATAGAATATTACAGGGTAACATCGCGCCCTAGTGACTGACATAGAACAATACAGAGTAACATCGCGCTCTAGTGACTGACATAGAATAATACAGAGTAACATCGCGCTCTAGTGACTGACATAGAATAAAACAGAGTAACATTGCTCTCTAGTGACTGACATAGAATATTACAGGGTAACATCGCGCTCTGGTGACTGACATAGAATAATACAGGGTAACATCGCGCTCTGGTGACTGACATAGAATAATACAGAGTAACATCGCGCTCTAGTGACTGACAGAATAATACACAGTAACATCACGCTCTAGTGACTGACAGAATAATACAGAGTAACATTGCGCTCTAGTGACTTACATAGAATTAAACAGAGTAACATCGCGCTCTGGTGACTGACAAATAGAATAATACAGAGTAACATCGCGCTCTAGTGACTTACATAGAATATTACAGGGTAACATTGCGCTCTGGTGACTGACATAGAATAATACAGAGTAACATCGCGCTCTAGTGACTGACATAGAATATTACAGGGTAACATCGCGCCCTAGTGACTGACATAGAACAATACAGAGTAACATCGCGCTCTAGTGACTGACATAGAATAATACAGGGTAGCATCGCGCTGTAGTGACTGACATAGAATAAAACAGAGTAACATTGCTCTCTAGTGACTGACATAGAATAATACAGAGTAACATAGCGCTCTGGTGACTGACATAGAATAATACACAGTAACATCACGCTCTAGTGACTTACATAGAAAAATACAGAGTAACATAGCGCTCTAGTGACTGACATAGAATAATACACAGTAACATAGCGATCTAGTGACTGACATAGAATAATACACAGTAACATAGCGCTCTAGTGACTGACAGAATAATACACTAACATCGCGCTCTGGTGACTGATATAGAATAATACACAGTAACATCGCGCTCTAGTGACTGACATAGAATAATACAGAGTAACATAGCGCTCTCGTGACTGACATAGAACAATACAGAGTAACATCGCGCTCTAGTTAATGACATAGAATAATACAGAGTAACATTGCGCTCTAGTGACTGACAGAATAATACACAGTAACATTGCGCTCTAATGACTGACATATAGTGTTCATTCTAGCACCCGCTATATTTGAAAACCCATGCAGTTCCTGTTCCCTGCCTGGGGTGTCGCTGTCTGCTGTGGTGTTTCTGCCACAGGTCTGGTTTGCATATCAGTGCTGATATACGGACCACACTGTGCTAGAAGCACTACAGCAGACAGCGACACCCCAGGAAGGGAAGAGGAATTGCATGGGTTTTCAAAGATAGCGGGTGCTAGAATAACCACTAACATAGAATAATACACAGTAACATCGCGCTCTAGTGACTGACATAGAATAATACAGAGTAACATAGCGCTCTAGTGACTGACATAGAACAATACAGAGTAACATAGCGCTCTAGTGACTGACATAGAATAATACAGAGTAACATAGCGCTCTAATGACTGACATAGAATAATACACAGTAACATAGCACTCTAGTGACTGACATAGAATAATACACAGTAACATTGCGCTCTAATGACTGACATAGAATAATACACAGTAACATTGCGCTCTAATGACTGACATAGAATAATACAGAGTAACATAGCGCTCTAGTGACTGACATAGAATAATACAGAGTAACATCGCGCTCTGGTGACTGACATAGAATAATACACAGTAACATAGCGCTCTAGTGACTGACATAGAATAATACACAGTAACATTGCGCTCTAATGACTGACATAGAATAATACACAGTAACATAGCACTCTAGTGACTGACAGAATAGTACAGAGTAACAACGCTCTCTAGTGACTGACATAGAATAATACACAGTAACATCGCGCTCTAGTGACTGACATAGAATAATACACAGTAACATCACGCTCTAGTGACTGACATAGAATAATACAGAGTAACATTGCGCTCTAGTGACTGACATAGAATAATACAGAGTAACATAGCGCTCTCGTGACTGACATAGAATAATACAGAGTAACATCGCACTCTAGTGACTGACAGAATAATACACAGTAACATCGGGCTCTAGTGACTGACAGAATAATACACAGTAACATAGCGCTCTCTAGTGACTGACATAGAATAATACAGAGTAACATCGCGCTCTAGTGACTGACATAGAATAATACACAGTAACATAGCGCTCTAGTGACTGACATAGAATAATACAGAGTAACATCGCGCTCTAGTGACTGACATAGAATAATACAGAGTAACATAGCGCTCTCGTGACTGACATAGAATAATACAGAGTAACATAGCGCTCTAGTGACTGACATAGAATAATACACAGTAACTTAGCGCTCTAGTGACTGACATAGAATAATACACAGTAACATCGCGCTCTAGTGACTGACATAGAATAATACACAGTAACATCGCGCTCTAGTGACTGACATAGAATAATACAGAGTAACATAGCGCTCTCGTGACTGACATAGAATAATACAGAGTAACATCGCGCTCTAGTGACTGACATAGAATAATACACAGTAACATTGCGCTCTAGTGACTGACATAGAATAATACACAGTAACATTGCGCTCTAGTGACTGACATAGAATAATACAGAGTAACATCGCACTCTAGTGACTGACATAGAATAATACACAGTAACATAGCGCTCTAGTGACTGACATAGAATAATACAGAGTAACATAGCGCTCTAGTGACTGACATAGAATAATACACAGTAACATTGCGCTCTAGTAACTGGCATAGAATAATACACAGTAACATCGCGCTCTAGTGACTGACATAGAATAATACACAGTAACATAGCGCTCTAGTGACTGACATAGAATAATACAGACTAACATAGCGCTCTGGTGACTGACAGAATAATACAGAGTAACATTGCGCTCTAGTGACTGACATAGAATAATACAGAGTAACATCGCTCTCTAGTGACTGACAGAATAATACAGAGTAACATCGCTCTCTAGTGACTGACATAGAATAATACAGAGTAACCTTGCGCTCTAGTGACTGACATAGAATAATACAGAGTAACATAGCGCTCTCGTGACTGACATAGAATAATACAGAGTAACATCGCACTCTAGTGACTGACAGAATAATACACAGTAACATCGGGCTCTAGTGACTGACAGAATAATACACATAACATAGCGCTCTCTAGTGACTGACATAGAATAATACAGAGTAACATCGCGCTCTAGTGACTGACATAGAATAATACACAGTAACATCGTGCTCTAGTGACTGACATAGAATAATACAGAGTAACATAGCGCTCTCGTGACTGACATAGAATAATACAGTGTAACATCGAACTCTAGTGACTGAAAGAATAATACACAGTAACATCGGGCTCTAGTGACTGACAGAATAATACACAGTAACATAGCGCTCTCTAGTGACTGACATAGAATAATACAGAGTAACATCGCGCTCTAGTGACTGACATAGAATAATACACAGTAACATCGCGCTCTAGTGACTGACATAGAATAATACAGAGTAAC
Organism: Crinia signifera; assembly: GCF_055691185.1. NCBI lineage: Eukaryota > Metazoa > Chordata > Amphibia > Anura > Myobatrachidae > Crinia > Crinia signifera. Next base: position 151,069 of record NW_028142128.1, read on the forward strand.
ATCGCGCTCTAGTGACTGACATAGAATAATACAGAGTAACATAGCGCTCTCGTGACTGACATAGAATAATACACAGTAACTTAGCGCTCTAGTGACTGACTGTCATGAACCATCATTTGGGCACCCCCCGCACCTGGATCATGAGGGGGTAGACACCCCAAAATTCCTAAATACAGCCCAGAGACACAGACACCCTCTTAGCTGAATTCATAGACTGCAACCTCCTGGGAGCTGTGCCTCTCACACTAATGGAGCGATCCACAGGACTGTGTGTTCTATAGTAATAAAATGTGACTTTATTAGATACCAGTTGTTTCGGGAAGTAGTCCCGTGTTCTTATAAGTGTTGTGCCTATCAGGGCATATACCCCTGAGACTGATAGATGTCTGTCTCCGTAATGTACTGTTTATTGCCTGTGTGCAATTTCCTGCCATCCAGTGTGTGAGTGATACATGGGAAAGCCAGGACTGACCCCCCCTCTCCCCCTGCGCTCACAACCCCCCTGCACAGGAAGCAGCAATCAGCTGAGGGGGCTGTGACATCACAAATGACTACAAGGGGTTAACATGGCTCATTATACAATCCCAAAGTGGACATTTTCCTTATCAGCATAATTACCTGGCCTTTGTTCTAAGGGCAGTCATTGCAGACTACATGTCTCCAAAACCACAGGGGGTCTCCACATAGCTCTGAGACACCTTCTAAAGAGCAGGATTGAAATCCCTCCAATCAGGACACTCCGTGAGGTCACCAGGGGAGCGGAGCATTCTGGGAGGATGGAAGTTTTGAAGAGGGCACGCACCAGGGGTGGGGGTTGTTGTTGAGTTTGAGAGACTGCAGAGAGAGGCGGCTGCCAGGAACCAAGCCTGTCCGCCTGGTGCTGGTAGATGGGGACACAGCCAAGCATACTGCCCCCACCAGAGCATCACAGGTGCCTGGCTTAAGTGTGCCAGCAGGAGCTGGGTGACTTTTGCAGGGTGCCCTACTCCCAGGAGTGGTGATTGGCGCAGGCCAAGATCAGCAGGACACCATCATCGCCCTCCCAGCAACCAACATCCAGCAGACGCAAGTATTCCCTGAGGTGTATATTCCCGGTATAGGGGCAGGGGTTCTTGCTTTGTGTGGTTCTAGTCATATTGGTCTATTCATAACTGTGTTTAATGTTAATGCTACCTGTATATATATGTACATAGTGTGGTTACGGTTTACATGTTTATTTAGTCTCTATGTAATAAAGGTTCCGTTGGACCTTGCTATTGCGTGCTTTCTGTGTGATCGCAGAATCGTGTGTGGCCCCAGGACCCGTGCAAAGCTCTAAACGCTGCCTTTCTCAAGGCGGAAAATACATGAGGCAAAAGTAATGCACATTATGAGCCTGGGGTCGTCACAATTGGTGGCAAGCAGTGGGGATCACACAGGCCCGACGTCCGGGCAGAGCCAGGGGTCCGTATCGGTATGCGGCCAAGCTCTAAAGACGCAATAGTCCGTAACCCAGTAGTATAGAACCACACAGAGCAGAGCTCTTATAAACCTAGCTGGAACACCGGGGAGGAAGAAAAAGGTTCCTGTGCGAGGGCATTACGCGAGGGAAGAATTCCGCTTAAGTGCCTGCTTGTCCAGGGGACTTTCCCTGCAAGCGTGAGAACGGTGGAGTGTGCCGTGGCCCAGAAACGGAAGCTGAAGTGAGGGGGTTCAGCAAGTGACGCTGGCCAAGCCCTACTAGTGCAGCACGTTTGGAGAATGGGGCCAGGAAAAGGACAGAAACGTCTAAAGAGAGGCAAGAGGTGCCCACAGTTGCCCAGAGCAGTGAGGCTCATAGATGAGGAATCGTCATGGAGTCGTCTGGCTGAGGAATGGGACCTGAGCAGTCCATCCACGCTGATGCAGCCCCTCTGGGAGGATTGGGAAGCAGCATATCGGTGGATTAATGTATGGACAGGAGCTACTACAGAGGAGAAAGCAGCTTACCTGACCGATGAATTTGAGCAGTATGTATTTGAGGCTGCTGCAGGGAACCTGCTGCATACGGTGGCGTGGAAGGCTTTTGTCACAGAAGTAAGTAACGCCACGCATCAGCTAATGCACAGAAGCCGGGTCGCTGAGGCCAGCGTGCCCGCACCGGGTAAAGTGGGTCCTGGGAAGGAGCCCGCGAAGAGAACTCAAAGGGAGGAGGAGTTGATGGTGCCACCGGGGTGGATGACCGAGGGGTCCACTACCGAGATCCCAGGGGGGGAGGCAGAGGAACTGTGGCCTGCAGAATCTGGAGCTCCATTAGCAAGAATGAGTCTGGAGGACCTAATTGCGGAATGGAGGCTACGATGCAGCACACCCCCTGAAGGCCGCTCACACTGCACTCTTATTCGATGGGTGTACGAGCAGCAAGAGGACCCGCTACATGCGTTCAGCGCGTATAGAAACTGGGTCCTGTGTCCAGGGGAACTGAGAAGTGTCCAGGAGCAGTTGCAGTGTCTCCTGCATTGCTATGAGAATGCAGAGAGAGTCGCCCTAGCACAGGGGCAGCTGAATTCTCCAGAGTGGCTGGACCAGTGTCAGAGGGTAGAGGCAGAGGAACGTCGGCTGCTGCAGCTTGTGCATCCGCACAGAGACACTGAACTAAATTCCCCTCTGACACCGGGAGAAATCACAGAACTGTTCCCATTCAGTGAGTTGGGAAATGAGGAACGAGCTGTGGAGTGTCCCTGCGATTTCGCACCAGGGACCTGGGACTCCCAAGGAGCCCTATCATCATGGACTGTGTCTGTTGCAGGTGGACATTGGGAAGGGGATATTTATTCCCCCTGCATTGTGCCAAGTAGTGTGGCAGAGCTGGGCACTGTGGCCCCACATGGTGATGATGGACTGGTGCACACGGAGCCCGTGATAGATGGAGCAGTGCCAGTATACAGTGCAGGGGCTGCCCCAGAGAATAGCCCCAGAGCAGAGCAGACCTCGGAGGCTGGGACTGTGATTGCTGAGTCCTCGCCACAGGAGGTACAAAGCAGTGGTCAGCCACTGCTCCAAGCAGCTAGCCAAAGGATGGGGGTGCACCCAAAAATGGCACCCCAGGAAGAATGGCAGTACATCTTCCCTTTTGCAGATGTGGGAGATGGAGACTTTGAAACTAGCGGCCAGGGGGTCTGCAATGATTGTGCCCCAGCTGAGGGGGCAGTAATTCTCCCTTACAGGACCACCAGCGGCCCAGCGAATGAGGGCATCTTGCCACAGGAGCCCCAGCATATTCAGCAGGGGGAGATGGAAGGAAATGTGTCTGGTGTGTGCTCCGCCGCTCCACCCCCCCAGGAGGATTATCCAGGACTGTTCCCACTTAGCCATCAGAGCCAGGAGGATCTGAAGTTAAAAGGCAGGTATGTGACCGGGGTGCCAGAGCAGGGAGTAGAGGCTGGGGTGCAGCGCTTCTATGAGTCCCCTGCAAGAGTGACTGACTGTAATTATGTGCCCGGGGAGCCGCTGCAGCCAACAGGCAGCCAAGCAAGCAAACATGGAGGGGATGGTCAGAGGCATAGCTCATCACCCCTCTGCGCCTCAGAGGAAGACACCTCACCACCCAGCATGGCACGAGCAAGAGAATGTGAGTTTGCACCTGGGGCTGTGTGGGAGATGCCAGCAGTGCTGCCGTACAATGCCACCCCACCAGTCCCTCTCATAGCCAGGCTGCGGAAGCAGTGCACCCTGGGGAAGATGGAAGTTTGCCCAGGGGAGGCCCAGCAGTTGTTGTTCCAAGGGCTGGGGGAGGTGTTCGACCCAAAGGGGGAAGCTTTTGAGGGAAGAGCAGGAGAAGGATTGCGGATACCCCCTGCTCTTCTGCAGCCATGGGGTGGAGGAGAATTCCCTGGGCCACCACCTATTGCTAGGGGCAGGTGGGGGCACAGTGTGCGGAAGCCCTGCGAGGTGGATGAACAGACAGGGATGGAAGGTTGCTCAGTGGAGGCCCAGCAGTTTCCGGGGCTGGGGGAGGTTTCCAACCCAAGTGGGGTGGATGTGAAGGCGTTGGAGGGAGGAACATTGTCGGTACCCACCACTCCTCTACAGCCAACATCAGCACTGTTGTTGAGAGCGGCCAGGTTCCATGATGCTGGTCTGAGTGCGCAGATCAGGCCCCTCCCAGTTGCGCCAGAGGCGGAGGGAGGAGGAACAACCAAAAGGGAAGGCGAGGAGGAAAGCTTTCCACATGACAGGGGAAAACCCGGTCACGGGGATGCGGGAAGGTGTGTTACAAATGGTAAACTGCTGACCTCAGACCCCACTCACCCGGAACAGGAGCCGGTCCTCCCCAAGGGTAACATATGCACACCTTGGGGTGACCCAGGCGGGAAAGGGGTGATGTCGGCCCAGGCCACAGGGGTAGTGGTTATACCTGACCCGCAGCCCCTGGGACGATTCGCCAAACCCAAGAGGAAGAAGGAACACCCAAAGGGTTGTGGGTTGTCCCGACAGGATGAGCGGGACCATGCCCGCATGCGATCTCTGGGCCCGGTCATCCTGACTGGCTCCGATCGCGGAGCTAGCCCCTCTGACCGGATTTAGGAAGGGGGAGGTGTGTCATGAACCATCATTTGGGCACCCCCCGCACCTGGATCATGAGGGGGTAGACACCCCAAAATTCCTAAATACAGCCCAGAGACACAGACACCCTCTTAGCTGAATTCATAGACTGCAACCTCCTGGGAGCTGTGCCTCTCACACTAATGGAGCGATCCACAGGACTGTGTGTTCTATAGTAATAAAATGTGACTTTATTAGATACCAGTTGTTTCGGGAAGTAGTCCCGTGTTCTTATAAGTGTTGTGCCTATCAGGGCATATACCCCTGAGACTGATAGATGTCTGTCTCCGTAATGTACTGTTTATTGCCTGTGTGCAATTTCCTGCCATCCAGTGTGTGAGTGATACATGGGAAAGCCAGGACTGACCCCCCCTCTCCCCCTGCGCTCACAACCCCCCTGCACAGGAAGCAGCAATCAGCTGAGGGGGCTGTGACATCACAAATGACTACAAGGGGTTAACATGGCTCATTATACAATCCCAAAGTGGACATTTTCCTTATCAGCATAATTACCTGGCCTTTGTTCTAAGGGCAGTCATTGCAGACTACATGTCTCCAAAACCACAGGGGGTCTCCACATAGCTCTGAGACACCTTCTAAAGAGCAGGATTGAAATCCCTCCAATCAGGACACTCCGTGAGGTCACCAGGGGAGCGGAGCATTCTGGGAGGATGGAAGTTTTGAAGAGGGCACGCACCAGGGGTGGGGGTTGTTGTTGAGTTTGAGAGACTGCAGAGAGAGGCGGCTGCCAGGAACCAAGCCTGTCCGCCTGGTGCTGGTAGATGGGGACACAGCCAAGCATACTGCCCCCACCAGAGCATCACAGGTGCCTGGCTTAAGTGTGCCAGCAGGAGCTGGGTGACTTTTGCAGGGTGCCCTACTCCCAGGAGTGGTGATTGGCGCAGGCCAAGATCAGCAGGACACCATCATCGCCCTCCCAGCAACCAACATCCAGCAGACGCAAGTATTCCCTGAGGTGTATATTCCCGGTATAGGGGCAGGGGTTCTTGCTTTGTGTGGTTCTAGTCATATTGGTCTATTCATAACTGTGTTTAATGTTAATGCTACCTGTATATATATGTACATAGTGTGGTTACGGTTTACATGTTTATTTAGTCTCTATGTAATAAAGGTTCCGTTGGACCTTGCTATTGCGTGCTTTCTGTGTGATCGCAGAATCGTGTGTGGCCCCAGGACCCGTGCAAAGCTCTAAACGCTGCCTTTCTCAAGGCGGAAAATACATGAGGCAAAAGTAATGCACATTATGAGCCTGGGGTCGTCACACTGACATAGAATAATACACAGTAACATCGCGCTCTAGTGACTGACATAGAATAATACACAGTAACATCGCGCTCTAGTGACTGACATAGAATAATACAGAGTAACATAGCGCTCTCGTGACTGACAGAGAATAATACAGAGTAACATCGCGCTCTAGTGACTGACATAGAATAATACACAGTAACATTGCGCTCTAATGACTGACATAGAATAATACAGAGTAACATCGCACTCTAGTGACTGACATAGAATAATACACAGTAACATAGCGCTCTAGTGACTGACATAGAATAATACAGAGTAACATAGCGCTCTAGTGACTGACATAGAATAATACACAGTAACATTGCGCTCTAGTAACTGGCATAGAATAATACACAGTAACATCGTGCTCTAGTGACTGACATAGAATAATACACAGTAACATAGCGCTCTAGTGACTGACATAGAATAATACAGACTAACATAGCGCTCTGGTGACTGACAGAATAATACAGAGTAACATTGCGCTCTAGTGACTGACATAGAATAATACAGAGTAACATCGCTCTCTAGTGACTGACAGAATAATACAGAGTAACATTGCTCTCTAGTGACTGACATAGAATAATACAGAGTAACCTTGCGCTCTAGTGACTGACATAGATTAATACAGAGTAACATAGCGCTCTCGTGACTGACATAGAATAATACAGAGTAACATCGCACTCTAGTGACTGACAGAATAATACACAGTAACATCGGGCTCTAGTGACTGACAGAATAATACACAGTAACATAGCGCTCTCTAGTGACTGACATAGAATAATACAGAGTAACATCGCGCTCTAGTGACTGACATAGAATAATACACAGTAACATCGAGCTCTAGTGACTGACATAGAATAATACAGAGTAACATCGCGCTCTAGTGACTGACATAGAATAATACAGAGTAACATAGCGCTCTCGTGACTGACATAGAATAATACAGAGTAACATAGCGCTCTAGTGACTGACATAGAATAATACACAGTAACTTAGCGCTCTAGTGACTGACATAGAATAATACACAGTAACATCGCGCTCTAGTGACTGACATAGAATAATACACAGTAACATCGCGCTCTAGTGACTGACATAGAATAATATAGAGTAACATAGCGCTCTCGTGACTGACATAGAATAATACAGAGTAACATCGCGCTCTAGTGACTGACATAGAATAATACACAGTAACATTGCGCTCTAGTGACTGACATAGAATAATACACAGTAACATTGCGCTCTAATGACTGACATAGAATAATACAGAGTAACATCGCACTCTAGTGACTGACATAGAATAATACACAGTAACATAGCGCTCTAGTGACTGACATAGAATAATACAGAGTAACATAGCGCTCTAATGACTGACATAGAATAATACACAGTAACATTGCGCTCTAGTAACTGGCATAGAATAATACACAGTAACATCGCGCTCTAGTGACTGACATAGAATAATACACAGTAACATAGCGCTCTAGTGACTGACATAGAATAATACAGAGTAACATAGCGCTCTAGTGACTGACATAGAATAATACACAGTAACATAGCGCTCTAGTGACTGACATAGAATAATACAGACTAACATAGCGCTCTAGTGACTGACAGAATAATACAGAGTAACATCGCGCTCTAGTGACTGACATAGAATAATACAGAGTAACATCGCTCTCTAGTGACTGACATAGAATAATACAGAGTAACATAGTGCTCTAGTGACTGACATAGAATAATACACAGTAACATAGCGCTCTAGTGACTGACATAGAATAATACAGAGTAACATAGCGCTCTAGTGACTGACATAGAATAATACACAGTAACATTGCGCTCTAGTAACTGGCATAGAATAATACACAGTAACATCGTGCTCTAGTGACTGACATAGAATAATACACAGTAACATAGCGCTCTAGTGACTGACATAGAATAATACAGACTAACATAGCGCTCTGGTGACTGACAGAATAATACAGAGTAACATTGCGCTCTAGTGACTGACATAGAATAATACAGAGTAACATCGCTCTCTAGTGACTGACAGAATAATACAGAGTAACATTGCTCTCTAGTGACTGACATAGAATAATACAGAGTAACCTTGCGCTCTAGTGACTGACATAGAATAATACAGAGTAACATAGCGCTCTCGTGACTGACATAGAATAATACAGAGTAACATCGCACTCTAGTGACTGACAGAATAATACACAGTAACATCGGGCTCTAGTGACTGACAGAATAATACACAGTAACATAGCGCTCTCTAGTGACTGACATAGAATAATACAGAGTAACATCGCGCTCTAGTGACTGACATAGAATAATACACAGTAACATCGAGCTCTAGTGACTGACATAGAATAATACAGAGTAACATCGCGCTCTAGTGACTGACATAGAATAATACAGAGTAACATAGCGCTCTCGTGACTGACATAGAATAATACAGAGTAACATAGCGCTCTAGTGACTGACATAGAATAATACACAGTAACTTAGCGCTCTAGTGACTGACATAGAATAATACACAGTAACATCGCGCTCTAGTGACTGACATAGAATAATACACAGTAACATCGCGCTCTAGTGACTGACATAGAATAATATAGAGTAACATAGCGCTCTCGTGACTGACATAGAATAATACAGAGTAACATCGCGCTCTAGTGACTGACATAGAATAATACACAGTAACATTGCGCTCTAGTGACTGACATAGAATAATACACAGTAACATTGCGCTCTAATGACTGACATAGAATAATACAGAGTAACATCGCACTCTAGTGACTGACATAGAATAATACACAGTAACATAGCGCTCTAGTGACTGACATAGAATAATACAGAGTAACATAGCGCTCTAATGACTGACATAGAATAATACACAGTAACATTGCGCTCTAGTAACTGGCATAGAATAATACACAGTAACATCGCGCTCTAGTGACTGACATAGAATAATACACAGTAACATAGCGCTCTAGTGACTGACATAGAATAATACAGAGTAACATAGCGCTCTAGTGACTGACATAGAATAATACACAGTAACATAGCGCTCTAGTGACTGACATAGAATAATACAGACTAACATAGCGCTCTAGTGACTGACAGAATAATACAGAGTAACATCGCGCTCTAGTGACTGACATAGAATAATACAGAGTAACATCGCTCTCTAGTGACTGACATAGAATAATACAGAGTAACATAGTGCTCTAGTGACTGACATAGAATAATACACAGTAACATAGCGCTCTAGTGACTGACATAGAATAATACAGACTAACATAGCGCTCTAGTGACTGACAGAATAATACAGAGTAACATCGCGCTCTAGTGACTGACATAGAATAATACAGAGTAACATCGCTCTCTAGTGACTGACATAGAATAATACAGAGTAACATCGCGCTCTAGTGACTGACATAGAATAATACAGAGTAACATCGCTCTCTAGTGACTGACATAGAATAATACAGAGTAACATAGTGCTCTAGTGACTGACATAGAATAATACACAGTAACATTGCGCTCTAGTGACTGACATAGAATAATACAGAGTAACATATTGCTCTAGTGACTAACATAGAATAATACAGAGTAATATCGCGCTCTAGTGACTGACATAGAATAATACACAGTAACATTGCGCTCTAATGACTGACATAGAATAATACAGAGTAACATCGCACTCTAGTGACTGACATAGAATAATACACAGTAACATAGCGCTCTAGTGACTGACATAGAATAATACAGAGTAACATAGCGCTCTAATGACTGACATAGAATAATACACAGTAACATTGCGCTCTAGTAACTGGCATAGAATAATACACAGTAACATCGCGCTCTAGTGACTGACATAGAATAATACACAGTAACATAGCGCTCTAGTGACTGACATAGAATAATACAGAGTAACATAGCGCTCTAGTGACTGACATAGAATAATACACAGTAACATAGCGCTCTAGTGACTGACATAGAATAATACAGACTAACATAGCGCTCTAGTGACTGACAGAATAATACAGAGTAACATCGCGCTCTAGTGACTGACATAGAATAATACAGAGTAACATCGCTCTCTAGTGACTGACAGAATAATACAGAGTAACATCGCGCTCTAGTGACTGACATAGAATAATACAGAGTAACATCGCTCTCTAGTGACTGACATAGAATAATACAGAGTAACATAGTGCTCTAGTGACTGACATAGAATAATACACAGTAACATAGCGCTCTAGTGACTGACATAGAATAATACAGAGTAACATCGCGCTCTAGTGACTGACATAGAATAATACACAGTAACATCGCGCTCTAGTGACTGACATAGAATAATACAGAGTAACATCGCGCTCTAGTGACTGACATAGAATAATACAGAGTAACATAGCGCTCTCGTGACTGACATAGAATAATACAGAGTAACATAGCGCTCTAGTGACTGACATAGAATAATACACAGTAACTTAGCGCTCTAGTGACTGACATAGAATAATACACAGTAACATCGCGCTCTAGTGACTGACATAGAATAATACACAGTAACATCGCGCTCTAGTGACTGACATAGAATAATACAGAGTAACATAGCGCTCTCGTGACTGACAGAGAATAATACAGAGTAACATCGCGCTCTAGTGACTGACATAGAATAATACACAGTAACATTGCGCTCTAGTGACTGACATAGAATAATACACACAGGGGAGCCGAGAGAGGGGGGGAGAGGGTACTAATTACCCGGGCCCAGGCTTGCTGAAGGGGCCCCGCAGGGGCCCTGGTCCGACCCCTCCCTTCCCCCTCCGTCCCTCCCGGGTAGCAACAGTAGCATACTTCTACAGCATGTGCTGTGATGACAGCAGGCTCAGCATGAGTGTCTCAATGACAGCGCGAGAGGTCATGCTGAGCCTGCTGTCAGCACAGCACATGCTGTAGGTGTGTGCTGCTGTTGAGTTTACAGTTTTTAGAGTTTTCTTTCACCCTCCTCTAAACATTTTGGGGGCGTGGCCTACGTGTGGGAGGGGCCCACGCCACACACACACTTAGGCCACGCCCTCAAAATTTTACCGGGGCCCGGCATTCCTCTCGGCTGCCCTGAATACACAGTAACATTGCGCTCTAATGACTGACATAGAATAATACAGAGTAACATCGCACTCTAGTGACTGACATAGAATAATACACAGTAACATAGCGCTCTAGTGACTGACATAGAATAATACAGAGTAACATAGCGCTCTAGTGACTGACATAGAATAATACACAGTAACATTGCGCTCTAGTAACTGGCATAGAATAATACACAGTAACATCGCGCTCTAGTGACTGACATAGAATAATACACAGTAACATAGCGCTCTAGTGACTGACATAGAATAATACAGACTAACATAGCGCTCTGGTGACTGACAGAATAATACAGAGTAACATTGCGCTCTAGTGACTGACATAGAATAATACAGAGTAACATCGCTCTCTAGTGACTGACAGAATAATACAGAGTAACATCGCTCTCTAGTGACTGACATAGAATAATACAGAGTAACCTTGCGCTCTAGTGACTGACATAGAATAATACAGAGTAACATAGCGCTCTCGTGACTGACATAGAATAATACAGAGTAACATCGCACTCTAGTGACTGACAGAATAATACACAGTAACATCGGGCTCTAGTGACTGACAGAATAATACACAGTAACATAGCGCTCTCTAGTGACTGACATAGAATAATACAGAGTAACATCGCGCTCTAGTGACTGACATAGAATAATACACAGTAACATCGAGCTCTAGTGACTGACATAGAATAATACAGAGTAACATCGCGCTCTAGTGACTGACATAGAATAATACAGAGTAACATAGCGCTCTCGTGACTGACATAGAATAATACAGAGTAACATAGCGCTCTAGTGACTGACATAGAATAATACACAGTAACTTAGCGCTCTAGTGACTGACATCGAATAATACACAGTAACATCGCGCTCTAGTGACTGACATAGAATAATACACAGTAACATCGCGCTCTAGTGACTGACATAGAATAATATAGAGTAACATAGCGCTCTCGTGACTGACATAGAATAATACAGAGTAACATCGCGCTCTAGTGACTGACATAGAATAATACACAGTAACATTGCGCTCTAGTGACTGACATAGAATAATACACAGTAACATTGCGCTCTAATGACTGACATAGAATAATACAGAGTAACATCGCACTCTAGTGACTGACATAGAATAATACACAGTAACATAGCGCTCTAGTGACTGACATAGAATAATACAGAGTAACATAGCGCTCTAATGACTGACATAGAATAATACACAGTAACATTGCGCTCTAGTAACTGGCATAGAATAATACACAGTAACATCGCGCTCTAGTGACTGACATAGAATAATACACAGTAACATAGCGCTCTAGTGACTGACATAGAATAATACAGAGTAACATAGCGCTCTAGTGACTGACATAGAATAATACACAGTAACATAGCGCTCTAGTGACTGACATAGAATAATACAGACTAACATAGCGCTCTAGTGACTGACAGAATAATACAGAGTAACATCGCGCTCTAGTGACTGACATAGAATAATACAGAGTAACATCGCTCTCTAGTGACTGACAGAATAATACAGAGTAACATCGCGCTCTAGTGACTGACATAGAATAATACAGAGTAACATCGCTCTCTAGTGACTGACATAGAATAATACAGAGTAACATAGTGCTCTAGTGACTGACATAGAATAATACACAGTAACATAGCGCTCTAGTGACTGACATAGAATAATACAGACTAACATAGCGCTCTAGTGACTGACAGAATAATACAGAGTAACATCGCGCTCTAGTGACTGACATAGAATAATACAGAGTAACATCGCTCTCTAGTGACTGACATAGAATAATACAGAGTAACATCGCGCTCTAGTGACTGACATAGAATAATACAGAGTAACATCGCTCTCTAGTGACTGACATAGAATAATACAGAGTAACATAGTGCTCTAGTGACTGACATAGAATAATACACAGTAACATTGCGCTCTAGTGACTGACATAGAATAATACAGAGTAACATATTGCTCTAGTGACTAACATAGAATAATACAGAGTAATATCGCGCTCTAGTGACTGACATAGAATAATACACAGTAACATTGCGCTCTAATGACTGACATAGAATAATACAGAGTAACATCGCACTCTAGTGACTGACATAGAATAATACACAGTAACATAGCGCTCTAGTGACTGACATAGAATAATACAGAGTAACATAGCGCTCTAATGACTGACATAGAATAATACACAGTAACATTGCGCTCTAGTAACTGGCATAGAATAATACACAGTAACATCGCGCTCTAGTGACTGACATAGAATAATACACAGTAACATAGCGCTCTAGTGACTGACATAGAATAATACAGAGTAACATAGCGCTCTAGTGACTGACATAGAATAATACACAGTAACATAGCGCTCTAGTGACTGACATAGAATAATACAGACTAACATAGCGCTCTAGTGACTGACAGAATAATACAGAGTAACATCGCGCTCTAGTGACTGACATAGAATAATACAGAGTAACATCGCTCTCTAGTGACTGACAGAATAATACAGAGTAACATCGCGCTCTAGTGACTGACATAGAATAATACAGAGTAACATCGCTCTCTAGTGACTGACATAGAATAATACAGAGTAACATAGTGCTCTAGTGACTGACATAGAATAATACACAGTAACATAGCGCTCTAGTGACTGACATAGAATAATACAGACTAACATAGCGCTCTAGTGACTGACAGAATAATACAGAGTAACATCGCGCTCTAGTGACTGACATAGAATAATACAGAGTAACATCGCTCTCTAGTGACTGACATAGAATAATACAGAGTAACATCGCGCTCTAGTGACTGACATAGAATAATACACAGTAACATAGCGCTCTAGTGACTGACATAGAATAATACAGAGTTTCATAGCGGAGTAACATAGTGCTCTAGTGACTGACATAGAATAATACACAGTAACTTAGCGCTCTAGTGACTAACATAGAATAATACAGAGTAATATCGCGCTCTAGTGACTGACATAGAATAATACAGAGTTTCATAGCGGAGTAACATAGTGCTCTAGTGACTGACATAGAATAATACACAGTAACTTAGCGCTCTAGTGACTGACATAGAATAATACACAGTAACATCGCGCTCTAGTGACTGACATAGAATAATATAGAGTAACATAGCGCTCTCGTGACTGACATAGAATAATACACAGTAACATCGCGCTCTAGTGACTGACATAGAATAATACACAGTAACATTGCGCTCTAGTGACTGACATAGAATAATACACAGTAACATTGCGCTCTAATGACTGACATAGAATAATACAGAGTAACATCGCACTCTAGTGACTGACATAGAATAATACACAGTAACTTAGCGCTCTAGTGACTAACATAGAATAATACAGAGTAATATCGCGCTCTAGTGACTGACATAGAATAATACAGAGTTTCATAGCGGAGTAACATAGTGCTCTAGTGACTGACATAGAATAATACACAGTAACTTAGCGCTCTAGTGACTGACATAGAATAATACACAGTAACATCGCGCTCTAGTGACTGACATAGAATAATATAGAGTAACATAGCGCTCTCGTGACTGACATAGAATAATACACAGTAACATCGCGCTCTAGTGACTGACATAGAATAATACACAGTAACATTGCGCTCTAGTGACTGACATAGAATAATACACAGTAACATTGCGCTCTAATGACTGACATAGAATAATACAGAGTAACATCGCACTCTAGTGACTGACATAGAATAATACACAGTAACATAGCGCTCTAGTGACTGACATAGAATAATACAGAGTAACATAGCGCTCTAATGACTGACATAGAATAATACACAGTAACATTGCGCTCTAGTAACTGGCATAGAATAATACACAGTAACATCGCGCTCTAGTGACTGACATAGAATAATACACAGTAACATAGCGCTCTAGTGACTGACATAGAATAATACAGAGTAACATAGCGCTCTAGTGACTGACATAGAATAATACACAGTAACATAGCGCTCTAGTGACTGACATAGAATAATACAGACTAACATAGCGCTCTAGTGACTGACAGAATAATACAGAGTAACATCGCTCTCTAGTGACTGACATAGAATAATACAGAGTAACATAGCGCTCTAGTGACTGACATAGAATAATACAGAGTAACATAGTGCTCTAGTGACTGACATAGAATAATACACAGTAACATTGCGCTCTAGTGACTGGCATAGAATAATACACAGTAACATAGCGCTCTAGTGACTGACATAGAATAATACAGAGTAACATAGCGCTCTAGTGACTGACATAGAATAATACAGAGTAACATCGCTCTCTAGTGACTGACAGAATAATACAGAGTAACATCGCTCTCTAGTGACTGACATAGAATAATACAGAGTAACATAGTGCTCTAGTGACTGACATAGAATAATACACAGTAACATTGCGCTCTAGTGACTGACATAGAATAATACAGAGTAACATATTGCTCTAGTGACTAACATAGAATAATACAGAGTAATATCGCGCTCTAGTGACTGACATAGAATAATACACAGTAACATAGCGCTCTAGTGACTGACATAGAATAATACAGAGTAACATCGCTCTCTAGTGACTGACATAGAATAATACAGAGTAACATAGCGCTCTAGTGACTGACGCAATGTTATTTGGAATAATAAAATGACACCATATACTGTAGTATATGCAAATTAGTTTAGGAAGCTTTGTTTGTAGTCCATTTGGGACCGAATTTGGCCCCATCTCCAATGTTCGTGATTATGCGCATGTGCAAACCTCAGAAGCGAACAGCAGAGATGTAACAGAGCCTGTGCTGCGGTGATTTGTAGCAGAGCGTGTGCTGTGGTGAATTGTAGCAGAAGGTGTGCTGTGGTGAGTTGTAGCAGAGCGTGTGCTGTGGTGAATTGTAGCAGAACGTGTGATGCGGTGAGTTGTAGCAGAGCCTGTGTTGTGTTGCGTTGTAGCAGAGCATGTGCTGCGGTGAGTTGTAGCAGAGCGTGTGCTGTGGTGAGTTGTAGCAGAGCCTGTGTTGTGGTGAGTTGTAGCAGAGCGTGTGCTGTCGGGAGTTGTAGCAGAGCGTGTGCTGCGGTGAGTTTTAGCAGAGCGTGTGCTGTGGTGAGTTGTAGCAGAGCGTGTGCTTTGGTGAGTTGTAGCAGAGCCTGTGCTGCGGTAAGTGTAGTAGAACGTGTGCTGTGGTGAGTTGTAGCAGAGCAAGTGCTGTGGTGAGTTGTAGCAGAACGTGTGCTGCGGTGAGCCTATCGTGCCTGCCAGAACTGAAAATGTCCCTCCCAAAATGGCTGCAGCTTCATGTAAGACAGTTATTATGGATGCTAGAGGAGCCAGCGGCCATTTTGAGAGGGACATTTTTAATGGGGTCAGAAGCGACAGACTCCGGGGATGGGGGGAGGTGTCTCCTACAATGATCAGGTAGGGGGGAGTGACAAACTTTTGCAGGCAGAGGGAGGGGAGACACCATGGGTGACATTCTATGGGATGCGGTAAAATCTGCATGTTTTTTATCGCACCTAATCGCACTTTTGAAAATCGCAAGATTGGGACTTTTTCGCATATTTAATGAGATGCGAAAAACGGGCCAAATAGTGCGAATAGGTGCGATTTGATGCGATTTCTTTAGTCCTGAAAATGTGTGATTTTCAGGTTTGAAAATCGCACATTTGCAGGAAATCACAATTTAAAATAAAAAAAATAAACAGGGGTCCCCCGCCAGAGCATAACCAGCCCCGGGCTCATTGAGCCGGTGCTGGTGACATAAAATCACGTTTCCCGACAAATAGGGGTCCCCTTGATTTAATGAAACCAGCACCAGGCTCAAGGTCCGGCGCTGGTTCCCAAAATACGGGGGAAAAAATTACTAGGGGTCCCCTGCATTTCAAGAACCAGCACCAGACCCAACCAGCCAGCAGGGTAATGCCACAGCAGGGGGACACTTATTATATAAGGTCCCGCGGCCAAAGCATTATCCCCCTGGCTGGTCAGCATGGGCAGGGGTCCTGGGGAAGTGGGGACCCCCCCAAAGAAGGGGTCCCCTTCTCCAGGACTTACCAGCCCATGCTGAAAGTCCGGGGCTGTCCCCGATGCCCCTGGGCGGTGGGCATCGGGCTGATGAAAAGTGTAAAAAAAAGAAGATAAACTATTGTCTTATGCTGTAGAACTATGAGTCCCAGCAAGCCTACCCCGCATGCTGGGACTTGGAGAACCGGGGTCCGGAGCTCCAGGGATGAAGAGTCCGGTTCTGGGGCCTTGGTCCTGGTTCCGGGGCTGGTCCGGGGTCCGGGGCTCCTGGGCTGAAGATTCCGGGGTCCTGGATCCGTAGTAATCCTAAGGGGTACCTGAGGAAGGAAATCCTACTCACCTGGTCCCCGGCGATGACCCCGGCATCTTCAGCTCCAGATGCGCTGCTCCCGGCTGGTACCCGCTCACGGACTGGAGAGGCGCAGAGATGTTCATCTTCCGCGCCTCTCCTCAGACTGATTCAGACTGATTCTCGCCTCTCCTCGAGAAAGTCAGCTCCTGATTGGCCGCTAGGCGGCCAATAGAATCAGTCTGAGGAGAGGCAAGGAAGATGAACATCTCTGCGCCTCTCTAGTCCGTGAGCGGGTACCAGCCGGGAGCAGCACGTCTGGAGCTGGTCGTCGCCGGGGACCAGGTGAGTAGGATTTCCTTCCTCAGGTACCCCTTAGGATTACTACGGATCCAGGACCCCGGAATCTTCAGCCCAGGAGCCCCAGACCCCAAACCAGCCCCGGAACCAGGACCAAGGCCCCGGAACCGGACTCTTCAGCCCTGGAGCCCCGGTCCAGCCCCGGAACCAGGATCAAGGCCCCTGAACCAGACTCTTCAGCCCTGGAGCCCCGGACCCCAGACCAGCCCCGGAACCAGGACCAAGGCCCCGGAACTGGACTCTTCAGCCCAGGAGCCAGGACCCCGGATCCAGGGACCGACCCACGGGCTCAAGGTAGGTAAGTATCAGTATGTGTGGGCTGTGGATGTATTAAACGTTTATTTTTCTGGGTGTCAGTGTGTGTTTTATTTAACTATTTCTTGTACTGTGGAACTACAAGTGCCAGCGGGCCCTTTAATGCCCCGCATGCTGGGACTTGTGGTTCTCCAAATCCCAGCATGCGGGATAGGCTTGCTGGGACTCATAGTTCTACAGTATAAGACAATAGTTTTTATTCTTTTTTTACACTTTTCATCAGCCCGATGCCCACCGCCCAGGGGCATCGGGGACAGCCCCGGACTTTCAGCATGGGTTGGTAAGTCCTGGAGGGGGGGACCCCTTCATTGGGGTGGTCCTAACTTCCCCAGGACCCCTGCCCATGCTGACCAGCCAGGGGGATAATGCTTTGGCCGCGGGACCTTATATAATAAGTGTCCCCCTGCTGTGGCATTACCCTGCTGGCTGGTTGGGTCTGGTGCTGGTTCTTGAAATGCGGGGGACCACTAGTCATTTTGTCCCCCGTATTTTGGGAACCAGCGCCGGACCTTGAGCCTGGTGCTGGTTTCATTAAATCAAGGGGACCCCTATTTGTCGGGGACCGTGATTTTATGTCACCAGCACCGGCTCAATGAGCCCGGGGCTGGTTATGCTCTGGCGGGGGACCCCGCGCTGTTTTTTTTTTTTTTAACTGTTTAACCCTTTTTTTCAAACAGAACCCTGCACAGATCTCAATGATCTGTGCAGGGTTCTGGCTAATTCGCCAATCAGAACCTGGTCTGATTTTTGGGCGAATTTTAGACACATTTATACAAATCGCATACTATTAAATATGCGATTTGTATACTTTTCAATGTGAAAACATCTGGATGCGATGTGCTGCGAAAAACAGCCATTGCATTTCCAGAATGTCAAATTTGTTGGCCAAAATCGCACTTTTTTCACATTTTTGCAGCTCATTAAATATGCGAAAATGGAAAAACATGCGATTTTGGCCATTTTTGCGAAAAAAAAATCGCGAACCCCCCTCCCCCCATCCCATAGAATGTCACCCCATATTTCTAGTTACGCTACTGAGGTATAGGGATTGCCACCTGTGCAGTCGCCATCGATAATTGCCTTCAATGGTGATTCTGCAACCAGTCATCGATAGTTACAAACTATGTGATGGACAACCATCAATAGTTTTAGCTATAGATGGCCATCCATTTATCTTTGACTGAATGACCCATAGGCCAATCAGAAAGCATCGTCCTCTACTGGATCCACCCCTGGATCTCCCCCACGCTGACCCCTCTCGGAGCATCGTCCTCTTCTGAATCCGCCCCTGGATCTCCCCCACGCTGACACCTCTCGGAACGTCGTCCTCTCCTGGATCCGCCCCGGGATCTCCCCCACGCTGACACCTCTCGGAGCGTCGTGCTCTCCTGGATCCGCCCCTGGATCTCCCCTACGCTGACCCCTTTTGGAGCGTCGGCCTCTCCTGGATCCGCCCCTGGTCTCCCCCACGCTGACCCCCCTCGGAGCATCGTCCTCTCCTGGATCCGCCCCTTGATCTCCCCCACGTTGACCCCTCTCGGAGCGCCGTCCTCTCCTGGATCCGCCCCTGGATCTCCCCCACGCTGACCCCTCTTGGAGCGTCATCTTCTCCTGGATCCGCCCTTGGATCTCCCCCATGCTGACCCCTCTCGGAGCATCGTCCTCTCCTGGATCCGCCCCTGGATCCCACCCACGCTGACCCCTCTTGGAGCGTCATCCTCTCCTGGATCGGCCCCTGGATCTCCCCCATGCTGACCCCTCTCAGAGCAGCGTCCTCTCCTGGATCGGCCCCTGGATCTCCCCCATGCTGACACCTCTTGGACCGTCGTGCTCTCCTGGATCCGCCCCTGGATCTCCCCCATGCTGACCCCTCTTGGAGCATCGTCCTCTCCTGGATCTCCCCCACGCTGACCCCTCTCGGAGAGTCGTCTTCTCCTTGACCTGCCACTGGATCTCCCCCACGCTGACCCCTCTCGGAGCATCGTCCTCTCCTGGATCTCCCCCACGCTGACCCCTCTCGGAGAGTCGTCCTCTCCTGGATCGGCCCCTGGATCTCCCCCATGCTGACCCCTCTCGGAGCATCGTCCTCTCCTGGATCCGCCCCTGGATCTCCCCCACCCTGCCCCCTCGCGGAGCGTTGTCATCTCCTGGATCCGCCCTTGGATCTCCCCCATGCTGACCCCTCTCGGAGCATCGTCCTCTCCTGGATCGGCCCCTGGATCTCCCCAATGCTGACTCCTCTTGGAGCGTCGTCTTCTCCTGGATCCGCCCTTGGATCTCCCCCATGCTGACCCCTCTCGGAGCATCGTCCTCTCCTGGATCCGCCCCTGGATCTCCCCCACGCTGACCCCTCTTGGAGCGTCATCTTCTCCTGGATCCGCCCTTGGATCTCCCCCATGCTGACCCCTCTCGGAGCATCGTCCTCTCCTGGATCCGCCCCTGGATCCCACCCACGCTGACCCCTCTTGGAGCGTCATCCTCTCCTGGATCGGCCCCTGGATCTCCCCCATGCTGACCCCTCTCAGAGCAGCGTCCTCTCCTGGATCGGCCCCTGGATCTCCCCCATGCTGACACCTCTTGGACCGTCGTGCTCTCCTGGATCCGCCCCTGGATCTCCCCCATGCTGACCCCTCTTGGAGCATCGTCCTCTCCTGGATCTCCCCCACGCTGACCCCTCTCGGAGAGTCGTCTTCTCCTTGACCTGCCACTGGATCTCCCCCACGCTGACCCCTCTCGGAGCATCGTCCTCTCCTGGATCTCCCCCACGCTGACCCCTCTCGGAGAGTCGTCCTCTCCTGGATCGGCCCCTGGATCTCCCCCATGCTGACCCCTCTCGGAGCATCGTCCTCTCCTGGATCCGCCCCTGGATCTCCCCCACCCTGCCCCCTCGCGGAGCGTTGTCATCTCCTGGATCCGCCCTTGGATCTCCCCCATGCTGACCCCTCTCGGAGCATCGTCCTCTCCTGGATCGGCCCCTGGATCTCCCCCATGCTGACTCCTCTTGGAGCGTCGTCTTCTCCTGGATCCGCCCTTGGATCTCCCCCATGCTGACCCCTCTCGGAGCATCGTCCTCTCCTGGATCCGCCCCTGGATCCCACCCACGCTGACCCCTCTTGGAGCGTCGTCCTCTCCTGGATCGGCCCCTGGATCTCCCCCATGCTGACCCCTCTCAGAGCAGCGTCCTCTCCTGGATCGGCCCCTGGATCTCCCCCATGCTGACACCTCTCGGACCGTCGTGCTCTCCTGGATCCGCCCCTAGATCTCCCCCATGCTGACCCCTCTTGGAGCATCGTCCTCTCCTGGATCTCCCCCACGCTGACCCCTCTCGGAGAGTCGTCTTCTCCTTGATCTGCCACTGGATCTCCCCCACGCTGACCCCTCTCGGAGCATCGTCCTCTCCTGGATCTCCCCCACGCTGACCCCTCTCGGAGAGTCGTCCTCTCCTGGATCGGCCCCTGGATCTCCCCCATGCTGACCCCTATCGGAGCATCGTCCTCTCCTGGATCCGCCCCTGGATCTCCCCCACCCTGCCCCCTCGCGGAGCGTTGTCATCTCCTGGATCCGCCCCTGGATCTCCCCCATGCTGACCCCTCTCGGAGCATCGTCCTCTCCTGGATCCGCCCCTGGATCTCCCACACGCTGACTCCTCTTGGAGCGTCGTCTTCTCCTGGATCCGCCCTTGGATCTCCCCCATGCTGACCCCTCTCGGAACTTCGTCCTCTCCTGGATCCGCCCCTGGATCTCCCCCACGCTGACCCCTCTCGGAGCATCATCCTCTCCTGGATCCGCCCCTGGATCTCCCCCACGCTGACTCCTCTCGGAGCAGCGTCCTCTCCTGGATCCGCCCCTGGATCTCCCCCACGCTGACCCCTCTCGGAGCAGCGACCTCTCCTGGATCAGCCCCTGGATCTCCCCCACGCTGACCCCTCTCGGAGCGTCGTCCTCTCCTGGATCCGCCCCTGGATCTCCCCCACGCTGACCCCCCTCAGAGCGTCGTCCTCTCCTGGATCTCCCCCACGCTGACCCCTCTCGGAGCATCGTCCTCTCCTGGATCTCCCCCACGCTGACCCCTCTCAAGGCGTCGTACTCTCCTGGATTCAACCCTGGATCTCCCCCATGCTGACCCCTCTCGGAGCATCGTCCTCTCCTGGATCTCCCCCACGCTGACCCCTCTTGGAGAGTCGTCTTCTCCTGGATCCGCCCCTGGATTTCCCTCACGCTGACCCCTCTCGGAGCATCATCCTCTCCTGGATCCGCCCCTGGATCTCCCCCACGCTGACCCCTCTCGGAGCATCATTCTCTCCTGGATCCACCCCTGGATCTCCCCCACGCCTACTCCTGTCGAAGCATTGTCCTCTCCTGGATCTCCCCCACGCCGACCCCTCTCAAGGCGTCGTACTCTCCTGGATTCGCCCCTGGATCTCCCCCACGCTGACCCCTCTCGGAGCATCGTCCTCTCCTAGATCAGCCCCTGGATCTCCCCCACGCTGACCCCTCTTGGAGCAGCGTCCTATCCTGGATTGGCCCCTGGATCTCCCCCAAGCTGACCCCTCTCGGAGCAGCGTCCTCTCCTGGACCAGCCCCTGGATCTCCCCCATGCTGACCCCTCTCAGGGCATCGTCCTCTCCTGGATCTCCCCCACGCTGACCCCTCTCGGAGAGTCGTCTTCTCCTGGATCCGCCCCTGGATCTCCCCCACGCTGACCCCTCTCGGAGCGTCGTCTTCTCCTGGATCCGCCCCTGGATCTCCGCCATGCTGACCCCTCTCGGAGCGTCGTCCTCTCATAGATCCGCCCCTGGATCTCCCCCACCTTGCCCCCTCTCGGAGCGTCGTCCTCTTCTGGATCCGCCCCTGGATCTCCCCCACGCTGACCCCTCTCTGAGCTTCGTCCTCTCCTGGATCCGCCCCTGGTTCTCCCCCACGCTGACCCCTCTCAGAGCATCGTCCTCTCCTGGATTCGCCCCTGGATCTCCCCCACGCTGACCCCTCTCAGAGCGTTGTCCTCTCCTGGATCTGCCCCTGGATCTCCCCCACGCTGACCCCTCTCGGAGTGTCATCTTTTCCTGGATCCGCCCCTGGATCTCCCCCATGCTGACCCCTCTCGGAGCATCGTCCTCTCCTAGATCTGCCCCTGGATCTCCCCCACGCTGACCCCCCTCGGAGCGTCGTCCTCTCCTGGATCTCCCCCACGCTAACCCTTCTCAAGGCGTCATGCTCTCCTGGATTCGCCCCTGGATCTCGCCCACGCTGACCCCTCTCGGAGCGTCGTCCACTCCTGGATCCGCCCCGGATCTCCCCAACCCTGCCCCCTTTCGGAGCGTCGTCCTCTCCTGGATCCGCCCCTGGATCTCCCCCATGCTGACCCCTCTCGGAGCTTCGTCCTCTCCTGGATCCGCCCCTGGATCTCCCCCATGCTGACCCCTCTCAGAGCATCGTCCTCTCCTGGATCCACCCCTGGATCTCCCCCATGCTGACCACTCTCGGAGCATCATCCTCTCCTGGATCCACCCCTGGATCTCCCCCACGCTGACCCGTCTCAAGGCGTCGTCTTCTCCTGGATCCGCCCCTGGATCTCCCCCATGCTGCCCCCTCTCGGAGCATCGTCTTCTCCTGGATCCGCCTCTGGATCTCCCCCACGCTGACCCCTCTCGGAGCGTCGTCCTCTCCTGTATCCACCCCTGGATCTCCCCCTCGCTGTCCCCTCTCAGAGCGTCGTCCTCTCCTGAATCCGCCCCTGGATCTCCCCCTCGCTGACCCCTCTCTGAGCATCGTCCTCTCCTGGATCCGCCCCTGGATCTCCCCCACGCTGGCCCTCTCGGAGCATCGTCCTCTCCTGGATCCTCCCTTGGATCTCCCCCACGTTGACCCCTCTCGGAGAGTCGTCCTCTCCTGGATCTCTCCCACGCTGACCCCTCTCGGAGAGTCGTCTTCTCCTGGATCCGCCCTGGATCTCCCCCAGGTTGACCCCTCTCAGAGCATCGTCCTCTCCTGGATCCGCACCTGGATCTCCCCCACGTTGACCTCTCTCGGAGCATCGTCCTCTCCTGGATCCGCCCTGGGATCTCCATCATACTGACCCCTCTTGGAGCGTCGTCCTCTCCTGGATCCACCCCTGGCACTCCCCCACGCTGACCCCTCTCGGAACATCGTCCTCTCCTGGATCCGCCCCTGGATCTCCCCCACGCTGACCCCTCTCGGAGCATTGTCCTCTCCTGGATCCGCCCTGGGATCTCCCCCACGCTGACCCCTTTCGGAGCGTCGTCCTCTCCTGGATCCGCCCCTGGCACTCCCCCACGCTGACCCCTCTCGGAGCAATGTCTTCTCCTGGATCCGCCCCTGGATCTCCCCGACGCTGACCTCTCTCCGAGCATCATCCTCTCCTGGATCCGCCCCTGGATCTCCCCCATGCTGACCCCTCTCGGAGCGTCGTCCTCTCCTGGATCCGCCCCTGGCACTCCCCCATGCTGACCCCTCTTGGCACATCGTCCTCTCCTGGATCCGCCCCTGGATCTCCCCCTGCTGACCCCTCTCGGAGCAATGTCCTCTCCTGGATCCGCCCCTGGATCTCCGCCATGCTGACCCCTTTTGGAGCGTCGTCCTTTCCTGGATCTGCCCCTGGATCTCCCCCACGCTGACCCCTCTCGGAGTGTCTTTTTTTCCTGGATCCGCCCCTGGATCTCCCCCACGCTGACCCCTCTCGGAGCGTCGTCCTCTCCTGGATCCGCCCCTGGATCTCCCCCACGCTGACCCCCCTCAGAGCGTCGTCCTCTCCTGGATCTCCCCCACGCTGACCCCTCTCGGAGCATCGTCCTCTCCTGGATCTCCCCCACGCTGACCCCTCTCAAGGCGTCGTACTCTCCTGGATTCAACCCTGGATCTCCCCCATGCTGACCCCTCTCATAGCATCGTCCTCTCCTGGATCTCCCCCACGCTGACCCCTCTTGGAGAGTCGTCTTCTCCTGGATCCGCCCCTGGATTTCCCTCACGCTGACCCCTCTCGGAGCATCATCCTCTCCTGGATCCGCCCCTAGATCTCCCCCACGCCTACTCCTGTCGAAGCATTGTCCTCTCCTGGATCTCCCCCACGCCGACCCCTCTCAAGGCGTCGTACTCTCCTGGATTCGCCCCTGGATCTCCCCCACGCTGACCCCTCTCGGAGCATCGTCCTCTCCTAGATCAGCCCCTGGATCTCCCCCACGCTGACCCCTCTTGGAGCAGCGTCCTATCCTGGATCGGCCCCTGGATCTCCCCCCAAGCTGACCCCTCTCGGAGCAGCGTCCTCTCCTGGACCAGCCCCTGGATCTCCCCCATGCTGACCCCTCTCAGGGCATCGTCCTCTCCTGGATCTCCCCACGCTGACCCCTCTCGGAGAGTCATCTTCTCCTGGATCCGCCCCTGGATCTCCCCCACGCTGACCCCTCTCGGAGCGTCGTCTTCTCCTGGATCCGCCCCTGGATCTCCGCCATGCTGACCCCTCTCGGAGCGTCGTCCTCTCATAGATCCGCCCCTGGATCTCCCCCACCTTGCCCCCACTCGGAGCTTCGTCCTCTCCTGGATCCGCCCCTGGTTCTCCCCCACGCTGACCCCTCTCAGAGCATCGTCCTCTCCTGGATTCGCCCCTGGATCTCCCCCACGCTGACCCCTCTCGGAGCGTTGTCCTCTCCTGGATCTGCCCCTGGATCTCCCCCACGCTGACCCCTCTCGGAGTGTCATCTTTTCCTGGATCCGCCCCTGGATCTCCCCCATGCTGACCCCTCTCGGAGCATCGTCCTCTCCTAGATCTGCCCCTGGATCTCCCCCACGCTGACCCCCCTCGGAGCGTCGTCCTCTCCTGGATCTCCCCCACGCTAACCCTTCTCAAGGCGTCATGCTCTCCTGGAGCGTCGTCTTCTCCTGGATCCGCCCCTGGATCTCCGCCATGCTGACCCCTCTCGGAGCGTCGTCCTCTCATAGATCCGCCCCTGGATCTCCCCCACCTTGCCCCCTCTCGGAGCTTCGTCCTCTCCTGGATCCGCCCCTGGTTCTCCCCCACGCTGACCCCTCTCAGAGCATCGTCCTCTCCTGGATTCGCCCCTGGATCTCCCCCACGCTGACCCCTCTCGGAGCGTCGTCCACTCTTGGATCCGCCCCGGATCTCCCCAACTCTGCCCCCTTTCGGAGCGTCGTCCTCTCCTGGATCCGCCCCTGGATCTCCCCCATGCTGACCCCTCTCGGAGCTTCGTCCTCTCCTGGATCCGCCCCTGGATCTCCCCCATGCTGACCCCTCTCAGAGCATCGTCCTCTCCTGGATCCACCCCTGGATCTCCCCCATGCTGACCACTCTCGGAGCATCATCCTCTCCTGGATCCACCCCTGGATCTCCCCCACGCTGACCCGTCTCAAGGCGTCGTCTTCTCCTGGATCCGCCCCTGGATCTCCCCCACGCTGCCCCCTCTCGGAGCATCGTCTTCTCCTGGATCCGCCTCTGGATCTCCCCCACGCTGACCCCTCTCGGAGCGTCGTCCTCTCCTGTACCCACCCCTGGATCTCCCCCTCGCTGTCCCCTCTCAGAGCGTCGTCCTCTCCTGAATCCGCCCCTGGATCTCCCCCTCGCTGACCCCTCTCTGAGCATCGTCCTCTCCTGGATCCGCCCCTGGATCTCCCCACGCTGGCCCTCTCGGAGCATCGTCCTCTCCTGGATCCTCCCTTGGATCTCCCCCACGTTGACCCCTCTCGGAGAGTCGTCCTCTCCTGGATCTCTCCCACGCTGACCCCTCTCGGAGA